>NW_026608773.1:0-53801 GCF_029499605.1 Hyla sarda | reverse complement strand
CCTATGGCGGTGATGGTTCTGCTCAGGCAGAGCAGTGCTGATGCTCCTCATAAAGCTGTCGCTGCTGTGAAGGTTCTAGGTGACATCACAAATCCCTATGGTTACATACACAACAAAGCTGGGTTGTTGTTGTTTACACTCTGCAAGGCCTGTGGAAGTGAGTGGTGACATCATAGCACTGTAGTTCTGAGGGTTCTAGATGGATGCAACAATCTCCTGTTGCTTCTATGAAGGCCATAATAGACGACATCACCAAACAGCTCCATAGTCACATACACAGCAAAGGAGAGATGTTGTTTACACCTAGTGATGTCAGTGGTATTGAGTGACATCACAGCACAGTGCTAAGGCTCCTGGGCCTGGACACAGCAGCGGCTGCAATATCTCAACGGAGAATACGTTTATATATATGTGTGTGTGTGCGCGTATATATATATATATATATATATATATATATATATATATATATATTTCTCCGCCGAAATCACTTTTAAACCCATTTCCACCTTTTTTTCCCTTCTCTTCCTCTTACTTTTTTTTCACGTTTTTTTACGTTTTTCTCCTTTTCGCCTCTTTTCTGGGCGTATTATTCTTCTTTTTCTTCTTTTTTTTCGTCTAATGCATACCCCATCAGTGCAGCAATGCTTATTCAATACCGCCAGCAGATGGAGACACTGGGGGATAATTTTCTAAGGATTTATACTGATTTTTCCTGTCTGAATTTGTCGCACAGAAAGTTGCAGGCCAAATATGTGTGACATTTCTGCGACTTTAGCTTCTAGAGCATTTTTACAACATTATACATAGGTGCTGAATACATAAAAAGCGACTGTTCAGCGACAGACAAGTCGCATCGGCTGAAAGTAGGCCAGAATGTCAGTCCATGTTGGAGCAGGTTTAGATACAGTCTAAAGTATAGATCTCAAAGTCTGTGCACAGAATTTAGCAAGGGCCTCGCACCTTCTGATGCATCAGGTAGGTGCACAATAGCATAGCCTAACCCTCTGTACTTTGGTCTATATTGATGCGGGACATAGACAGCCAGCTGATGACCAATCCATTAGTGCAATGGATGGCTGGAAGCATTTGTCTTTGCCTTTGCAATACCACAGAAGCAATGCATGGTCAATGTACAGCAATGACACACCTGTGTGAACAGCCAGGAGACCCCCCCCCCCCCATGTTATGTTACATAGTTACATAGTTAGTACGGTCGAAAAAAGACATATGTCCATCAAGTTCAACCAGGGAATTAAGGGGTAGGGGTGTGGCGCGATATTGGGGAAGGGATGAGATTTTATATTTCTTCATAAGCATTAATCTTATTTTGTCAATTAGGAACATTCAGCACCCACCCGCTATCAAGGCAGCTGCCTATCATGTCATGCCCTACCTGCACAGGTGTGCTGGCTACTCAAATGATCCAATTAAGGAGGCCATTTAGTCAGCAGCAGCAGAAGTCCTGTGCCTGGACGCTCCAACAGCGGCCAGACACAAGCAGAAGCAGAAGCAGCAGAAGCAGCAGCAGCACCACCTTTTGTTTTTTGGCTGCAGCAGCAGCAAGGCCCACAGGGCTGGCTAGCTGGCTAGCCAGCAAGCAGGTAGCAATGAAAGTAGGAATCTTTCTTTTTAACCCTGTAAGGGGGTGGTGCACTGTACCCGAAGATACTGCCATATCGGGTCAATGCATAGGGCGACGGAAGCAAGCTTCGAAATCGGCCCCCGTTCTCAAAAATCCATTTAATATATGGTCCCCAGATAGGGGACGTATCAGATATTAAACTGATAAGAACAGATACTACACTTGATCTTAGCCAAAAGGCCGAGAAGCGATAACCGTGAAAGGGGCGGGCCCAACAAGGTGCCCTTCATGGGCACTATCACTGCTTGCTGTCAGGGAGGCTGCCAGACAATTTTCCATGCACACTCTGGGCTGGGGGGCAGTCAACCACCAGTACACACAGCAGAACCTAAACCCATACCATTATTGCTAAGCAGCAAGACAGGGGCCCATTGCACTCCCACGGGGCCTTTTTAAATGCAATCCATAACCCGGATTTGCCAGGAACCCTTCTTACTCCTCCTACTTGCATGTGACACTGGGCTTAGGATCTGCATAGGAAACACACACACAAGCACACACCTACCTTTGTTGCCTGCAGATGCCTCCTTGGCTGTCCCCAAACGGTATCAAACCAACACCCACGGGAAGCTGTAAGCATAGAGGACATGCCTGCACCCCATTGGACTTACCTGTGTGGGTTAAACCCGGGTTATTTGACAACCTATGGCGGTGATGGTTCTGCTCAGGCAGAGCAGTGCTGATGCTCCTCATAAAGCTGTCGCTGCTGTGAAGGTTCTAGGTGACATCACAAATCCCTATGGTTACATACACAACAAAGCTGGGTTGTTGTTGTTTACACTCTGCAAGGCCTGTGGAAGTGAGTGACATCATAGCACTGTAGTTCTGAGGGTTCTAGATGGATGCAACAATCTCCTGTTGCTTCTATGAAGGCCATAATAGACGACATCACCAAACAGCTCCATAGTCACATACACAGCAAAGGAGAGATGTTGTTTACACCTAGTGATGTCAGTGGTATTGAGTGACATCACAGCACAGTGCTAAGGCTCCTGGGCCTGGACACAGCAGCGGCTGCAATATCTCAACGGAGAATACGTTTATATATATGTGTGTGTGTGCGCGTATATATATATATATATATATATATATATATATATATATATATATTTCTCCGCCGAAATTACTTTTAAACCCATTTCCACCTTTTTTTCCCTTCTCTTCCTCTTACTTTTTTTTCACGTTTTTTTACGTTTTTCTCCTTTTCGCCTCTTTTCTGGGCGTATTATTCTTCTTTTTCTTCTTTTTTTTCGTCTAATGCATACCCCATCAGTGCAGCAATGCTTATTCAATACCGCCAGCAGATGGAGACACTGGGGGATAATTTTCTAAGGATTTATACTGATTTTTCCTGTCTGAATTTGTCGCACAGAAAGTTGCAGGCCAAATATGTGTGACATTTCTGCGACTTTAGCTTCTAGAGCATTTTTACAACATTATACATAGGTGCTGAATACATAAAAAGCGACTGTTCAGCGACAGACAAGTCGCATCGGCTGAAAGTAGGCCAGAATGTCAGTCCATGTTGGAGCAGGTTTAGATACAGTCTAAAGTATAGATCTCAAAGTCTGTGCACAGAATTTAGCAAGGGCCTCGCACCTTCTGATGCATCAGGTAGGTGCACAATAGCATAGCCTAACCCTCTGTACTTTGGTCTATATTGATGCGGGACATAGACAGCCAGCTGATGACCAATCCATTAGTGCAATGGATGGCTGGAAGCATTTGTCTTTGCCTTTGCAATACCACAGAAGCAATGCATGGTCAATGTACAGCAATGACACACCTGTGTGAACAGCCAGGAGACCCCCCCCCCCCATGTTATGTTACATAGTTACATAGTTAGTACGGTCGAAAAAAGACATATGTCCATCAAGTTCAACCAGGGAATTAAGGGGTAGGGGTGTGGCGCGATATTGGGGAAGGGATGAGATTTTATATTTCTTCATAAGCATTAATCTTATTTTGTCAATTAGGAACATTCAGCACCCACCCGCTATCAAGGCAGCTGCCTATCATGTCATGCCCTACCTGCACAGGTGTGCTGGCTACTCAAATGATCCAATTAAGGAGGCCATTTAGTCAGCAGCAGCAGAAGTCCTGTGCCTGGACGCTCCAACAGCGGCCAGACACAAGCAGAAGCAGAAGCAGCAAAAGCAGCAGCAGCACCACCTTTTGTTTTTTGGCTGCAGCAGCAGCAAGCAGGTAGCAATGAAAGTAGGAATCTTTCTTTTTAACCCTGTAAGGGGGTGGTGCACTGTACCCGAAGATACTGCCATATCGGGTCAATGCATAGGGTGACGGAAGCAAGCTTCGAAATCGGCCCCCGTTCTCAAAAATCCATTTAATATATGGTCCCCAGATAGGGGACGTATCAGATATTAAACTGATAAGAACAGATTTTTTTTTTTTTTTTATCTAAAGCCGAGGAACGTGCTTTCGATTCACCCAAAGTGCAAGAAAAAGTGCAAACGTGTTACACTAAAAAAAACGTGCACAAAGGATGCGGTCTATCGCAAGCCCTTCTCCGATAGGAGAGAGGCCCCCCAACAAACCTTACCCTTCGCCTCCGGACCAAAAGGTACCTGCGAGGTTCCAGGTTCGATGTCCCTTTTCGCCGAAGCTACTAGGGGACCACAAATGCTCCCGGCATCCCCCTTGGCGTTAGCCAAGGTATCTGCCCGCAGAGCCGATTACGGTAGGTACCCTGCCAAAGCAGGAGTACCCGGGGTGTTTGCAGGGAGGTGCGGAACCTAATGGCCACACACACCTCCCCTAGACCGCCAGGAGGGACACCCAGAAGGGCTACCGCATCCTGACAAATCCTGTGAACACACAACACGCAAAAAGTGACACAGTGAGACAAAAAAGAAATAAATAAGTGAATGTGTGCAGATATACTGCCCGGACATCCGGCCGGATCTATAAAAATTTCTCTGATCCTAGCCAGAAGGCCGGGAATCAAGAGGTGAGTGCCACAAGGTGAAGAGATTATGGTGCCCGTGCTTCAACTCAGTGAGTCTATTCTCCCAGTGAGTTTCGGCACCTCGGGGTCACCACTCCCCGAGGCACAAAAGTACCTCGGCTCTAGACCCTCTCAGCCTCATGGCGAGACCCGGAGGGAACAGGTCACATCGGGGCAGCCGTCGAGCTGATTCCTCAGAACCAGCCCCGGAAAGCCCTGGTACACCTGCATTCTCCATGCAGCACCCATCCCCACCAGCATTAAACTGATAAGAACAGATACTACACTTGATCTTAGCCAAAAGGCCGAGAAGCGATAACCGTGAAAGGGGCGGGCCCAACAAGGTGCCCTTCATGGGCACTATCACTGCTTGCTGTCAGGGAGGCTGCCAGACAATTTTCCATGCACACTCTGGGCTGGGGGGCAGTCAACCACCAGTACACACAGCAGAACCTAAACCCATACCATTATTGCTAAGCAGCAAGACAGGGGCCCATTGCACTCCCACGGGGCCTTTTTAAATGCAATCCATAACCCGGATTTGCCAGGAACCCTTCTTACTCCTCCTACTTGCATGTGACACTGGGCTTAGGATCTGCATAGGAAACACACACACAAGCACACACCTACCTTTGTTGCCTGCAGATGCCTCCTTGGCTGTCCCCAAACGGTATCAAACCAACACCCACGGGAAGCTGTAAGCATAGAGGACATGCCTGCACCCCATTGGACTTACCTGTGTGGGTTAAACCCGGGTTATTTGACAACCTATGGCGGTGATGGTTCTGCTCAGGCAGAGCAGTGCTGATGCTCCTCATAAAGCTGTCGCTGCTGTGAAGGTTCTAGGTGACATCACAAATCCCTATGGTTACATACACAACAAAGCTGGGTTGTTGTTGTTTACACTCTGCAAGGCCTGTGGAAGTGAGTGACATCATAGCACTGTAGTTCTGAGGGTTCTAGATGGATGCAACAATCTCCTGTTGCTTCTATGAAGGCCATAATAGACGACATCACCAAACAGCTCCATAGTCACATACACAGCAAAGGAGAGATGTTGTTTACACCTAGTGATGTCAGTGGTATTGAGTGACATCACAGCACAGTGCTAAGGCTCCTGGGCCTGGACACAGCAGCGGCTGCAATATCTCAACGGAGAATACGTTTATATATATGTGTGTGTGTGCGCGTATATATATATATATATATATATATATATTTCTCCGCCGAAATCACTTTTAAACCCATTTCCACCTTTTTTTCCCTTCTCTTCCTCTTACTTTTTTTTCACGTTTTTTTACGTTTTTCTCCTTTTCGCCTCTTTTCTGGGCGTATTATTCTTCTTTTTCTTCTTTTTTTTCGTCTAATGCATACCCCATCAGTGCAGCAATGCTTATTCAATACCGCCAGCAGATGGAGACACTGGGGGATAATTTTCTAAGGATTTATACTGATTTTTCCTGTCTGAATTTGTCGCACAGAAAGTTGCAGGCCAAATATGTGTGACATTTCTGCGACTTTAGCTTCTAGAGCATTTTTACAACATTATACATAGGTGCTGAATACATAAAAAGCGACTGTTCAGCGACAGACAAGTCGCATCGGCTGAAAGTAGGCCAGAATGTCAGTCCATGTTGGAGCAGGTTTAGATACAGTCTAAAGTATAGATCTCAAAGTCTGTGCACAGAATTTAGCAAGGGCCTCGCACCTTCTGATGCATCAGGTAGGTGCACAATAGCATAGCCTAACCCTCTGTACTTTGGTCTATATTGATGCGGGACATAGACAGCCAGCTGATGACCAATCCATTAGTGCAATGGATGGCTGGAAGCATTTGTCTTTGCCTTTGCAATACCACAGAAGCAATGCATGGTCAATGTACAGCAATGACACACCTGTGTGAACAGCCAGGAGACCCCCCCCCCCCCCCATGTTATGTTACATAGTTACATAGTTAGTACGGTCGAAAAAAGACATATGTCCATCAAGTTCAACCAGGGAATTAAGGGGTAGGGGTGTGGCGCGATATTGGGGAAGGGATGAGATTTTATATTTCTTCATAAGCATTAATCTTATTTTGTCAATTAGGAACATTCAGCACCCACCCGCTATCAAGGCAGCTGCCTATCATGTCATGCCCTACCTGCACAGGTGTGCTGGCTACTCAAATGATCCAATTAAGGAGGCCATTTAGTCAGCAGCAGCAGAAGTCCTGTGCCTGGACGCTCCAACAGCGGCCAGACACAAGCAGAAGCAGAAGCAGCAGCAGCACCACCTTTTGTTTTTTGGCTGCAGCAGCAGCAAGGCCCACAGGGCTGGCTAGCTGGCTAGCCAGCAAGCAGGTAGCAATGAAAGTAGGAATCTTTCTTTTTAACCCTGTAAGGGGGTGGTGCACTGTACCCGAAGATACTGCCATATCGGGTCAATGCATAGGGCGACGGAAGCAAGCTTCGAAATCGGCCCCCGTTCTCAAAAATCCATTTAATATATGGTCCCCAGATAGGGGACGTATCAGATATTAAACTGATAAGAACAGATACTACACTTGATCTTAGCCAAAAGGCCGAGAAGCGATAACCGTGAAAGGGGCGGGCCCAACAAGGTGCCCTTCATGGGCACTATCACTGCTTGCTGTCAGGGAGGCTGCCAGACAATTTTCCATGCACACTCTGGGCTGGGGGGCAGTCAACCACCAGTACACACAGCAGAACCTAAACCCATACCATTATTGCTAAGCAGCAAGACAGGGGCCCATTGCACTCCCACGGGGCCTTTTTAAATGCAATCCATAACCCGGATTTGCCAGGAACCCTTCTTACTCCTCCTACTTGCATGTGACACTGGGCTTAGGATCTGCATAGGAAACACACACACAAGCACACACCTACCTTTGTTGCCTGCAGATGCCTCCTTGGCTGTCCCCAAACGGTATCAAACCAACACCCACGGGAAGCTGTAAGCATAGAGGACATGCCTGCACCCCATTGGACTTACCTGTGTGGGTTAAACCCGGGTTATTTGACAACCTATGGCGGTGATGGTTCTGCTCAGGCAGAGCAGTGCTGATGCTCCTCATAAAGCTGTCGCTGCTGTGAAGGTTCTAGGTGACATCACAAATCCCTATGGTTACATACACAACAAAGCTGGGTTGTTGTTGTTTACACTCTGCAAGGCCTGTGGAAGTGAGTGACATCATAGCACTGTAGTTCTGAGGGTTCTAGATGGATGCAACAATCTCCTGTTGCTTCTATGAAGGCCATAATAGACGACATCACCAAACAGCTCCATAGTCACATACACAGCAAAGGAGAGATGTTGTTTACACCTAGTGATGTCAGTGGTATTGAGTGACATCACAGCACAGTGCTAAGGCTCCTGGGCCTGGACACAGCAGCGGCTGCAATATCTCAACGGAGAATACGTTTATATATATGTGTGTGTGTGCGCGTATATATATATATATATATATATATATATATATATATATATATATTTCTCCGCCGAAATCACTTTTAAACCCATTTCCACCTTTTTTTCCCTTCTCTTCCTCTTACTTTTTTTTCACGTTTTTTTACGTTTTTCTCCTTTTCGCCTCTTTTCTGGGCGTATTATTCTTCTTTTTCTTCTTTTTTTTCGTCTAATGCATACCCCATCAGTGCAGCAATGCTTATTCAATACCGCCAGCAGATGGAGACACTGGGGGATAATTTTCTAAGGATTTATACTGATTTTTCCTGTCTGAATTTGTCGCACAGAAAGTTGCAGGCCAAATATGTGTGACATTTCTGCGACTTTAGCTTCTAGAGCATTTTTACAACATTATACATAGGTGCTGAATACATAAAAAGCGACTGTTCAGCGACAGACAAGTCGCATCGGCTGAAAGTAGGCCAGAATGTCAGTCCATGTTGGAGCAGGTTTAGATACAGTCTAAAGTATAGATCTCAAAGTCTGTGCACAGAATTTAGCAAGGGCCTCGCACCTTCTGATGCATCAGGTAGGTGCACAATAGCATAGCCTAACCCTCTGTACTTTGGTCTATATTGATGCGGGACATAGACAGCCAGCTGATGACCAATCCATTAGTGCAATGGATGGCTGGAAGCATTTGTCTTTGCCTTTGCAATACCACAGAAGCAATGCATGGTCAATGTACAGCAATGACACACCTGTGTGAACAGCCAGGAGACCCCCCCCCCCCCCCCATGTTATGTTACATAGTTACATAGTTAGTACGGTCGAAAAAAGACATATGTCCATCAAGTTCAACCAGGGAATTAAGGGGTAGGGGTGTGGCGCGATATTGGGGAAGGGATGAGATTTTATATTTCTTCATAAGCATTAATCTTATTTTGTCAATTAGGAACATTCAGCACCCACCCGCTATCAAGGCAGCTGCCTATCATGTCATGCCCTACCTGCACAGGTGTGCTGGCTACTCAAATGATCCAATTAAGGAGGCCATTTAGTCAGCAGCAGCAGAAGTCCTGTGCCTGGACGCTCCAACAGCGGCCAGACACAAGCAGAAGCAGAAGCAGCAGAAGCAGCAGCAGCACCACCTTTTGTTTTTTGGCTGCAGCAGCAGCAAGGCCCACAGGGCTGGCTAGCTGGCTAGCCAGCAAGCAGGTAGCAATGAAAGTAGGAATCTTTCTTTTTAACCCTGTAAGGGGGTGGTGCACTGTACCCGAAGATACTGCCATATCGGGTCAATGCATAGGGCGACGGAAGCAAGCTTCGAAATCGGCCCCCGTTCTCAAAAATCCATTTAATATATGGTCCCCAGATAGGGGACGTATCAGATATTAAACTGATAAGAACAGATACTACACTTGATCTTAGCCAAAAGGCCGAGAAGCGATAACCGTGAAAGGGGCGGGCCCAACAAGGTGCCCTTCATGGGCACTATCACTGCTTGCTGTCAGGGAGGCTGCCAGACAATTTTCCATGCACACTCTGGGCTGGGGGGCAGTCAACCACCAGTACACACAGCAGAACCTAAACCCATACCATTATTGCTAAGCAGCAAGACAGGGGCCCATTGCACTCCCACGGGGCCTTTTTAAATGCAATCCATAACCCGGATTTGCCAGGAACCCTTCTTACTCCTCCTACTTGCATGTGACACTGGGCTTAGGATCTGCATAGGAAACACACACACAAGCACACACCTACCTTTGTTGCCTGCAGATGCCTCCTTGGCTGTCCCCAAACGGTATCAAACCAACACCCACGGGAAGCTGTAAGCATAGAGGACATGCCTGCACCCCATTGGACTTACCTGTGTGGGTTAAACCCGGGTTATTTGACAACCTATGGCGGTGATGGTTCTGCTCAGGCAGAGCAGTGCTGATGCTCCTCATAAAGCTGTCGCTGCTGTGAAGGTTCTAGGTGACATCACAAATCCCTATGGTTACATACACAACAAAGCTGGGTTGTTGTTGTTTACACTCTGCAAGGCCTGTGGAAGTGAGTGACATCATAGCACTGTAGTTCTGAGGGTTCTAGATGGATGCAACAATCTCCTGTTGCTTCTATGAAGGCCATAATAGACGACATCACCAAACAGCTCCATAGTCACATACACAGCAAAGGAGAGATGTTGTTTACACCTAGTGATGTCAGTGGTATTGAGTGACATCACAGCACAGTGCTAAGGCTCCTGGGCCTGGACACAGCAGCGGCTGCAATATCTCAACGGAGAATACGTTTATATATATGTGTGTGTGTGCGCGTATATATATATATATATATATATATATATATATATATTTCTCCGCCGAAATCACTTTTAAACCCATTTCCACCTTTTTTTCCCTTCTCTTCCTCTTACTTTTTTTTCACGTTTTTTTACGTTTTTCTCCTTTTCGCCTCTTTTCTGGGCGTATTATTCTTCTTTTTCTTCTTTTTTTTCGTCTAATGCATACCCCATCAGTGCAGCAATGCTTATTCAATACCGCCAGCAGATGGAGACACTGGGGGATAATTTTCTAAGGATTTATACAGATTTTTCCTGTCTGAATTTGTCGCACAGAAAGTTGCAGGCCAAATATGTGTGACATTTCTGCGACTTTAGCTTCTAGAGCATTTTTACAACATTATACATAGGTGCTGAATACATAAAAAGCGACTGTTCAGCGACAGACAAGTCGCATCGGCTGAAAGTAGGCCAGAATGTCAGTCCATGTTGGAGCAGGTTTAGATACAGTCTAAAGTATAGATCTCAAAGTCTGTGCACAGAATTTAGCAAGGGCCTCGCACCTTCTGATGCATCAGGTAGGTGCACAATAGCATAGCCTAACCCTCTGTACTTTGGTCTATATTGATGCGGGACATAGACAGCCAGCTGATGACCAATCCATTAGTGCAATGGATGGCTGGAAGCATTTGTCTTTGCCTTTGCAATACCACAGAAGCAATGCATGGTCAATGTACAGCAATGACACACCTGTGTGAACAGCCAGGAGACCCCCCCCCCCCCCCCATGTTATGTTACATAGTTACATAGTTAGTACGGTCGAAAAAAGACATATGTCCATCAAGTTCAACCAGGGAATTAAGGGGTAGGGGTGTGGCGCGATATTGGGGAAGGGATGAGATTTTATATTTCTTCATAAGCATTAATCTTATTTTGTCAATTAGGAACATTCAGCACCCACCCGCTATCAAGGCAGCTGCCTATCATGTCATGCCCTACCTGCACAGGTGTGCTGGCTACTCAAATGATCCAATTAAGGAGGCCATTTAGTCAGCAGCAGCAGAAGTCCTGTGCCTGGACGCTCCAACAGCGGCCAGACACAAGCAGAAGCAGAAGCAGCAGAAGCAGCAGCAGCACCACCTTTTGTTTTTTGGCTGCAGCAGCAGCAAGGCCCACAGGGCTGGCTAGCTGGCTAGCCAGCAAGCAGGTAGCAATGAAAGTAGGAATCTTTCTTTTTAACCCTGTAAGGGGGTGGTGCACTGTACCCGAAGATACTGCCATATCGGGTCAATGCATAGGGCGACGGAAGCAAGCTTCGAAATCGGCCCCCGTTCTCAAAAATCCATTTAATATATGGTCCCCAGATAGGGGACGTATCAGATATTAAACTGATAAGAACAGATACTACACTTGATCTTAGCCAAAAGGCCGAGAAGCGATAACCGTGAAAGGGGCGGGCCCAACAAGGTGCCCTTCATGGGCACTATCACTGCTTGCTGTCAGGGAGGCTGCCAGACAATTTTCCATGCACACTCTGGGCTGGGGGGCAGTCAACCACCAGTACACACAGCAGAACCTAAACCCATACCATTATTGCTAAGCAGCAAGACAGGGGCCCATTGCACTCCCACGGGGCCTTTTTAAATGCAATCCATAACCCGGATTTGCCAGGAACCCTTCTTACTCCTCCTACTTGCATGTGACACTGGGCTTAGGATCTGCATAGGAAACACACACACAAGCACACACCTACCTTTGTTGCCTGCAGATGCCTCCTTGGCTGTCCCCAAACGGTATCAAACCAACACCCACGGGAAGCTGTAAGCATAGAGGACATGCCTGCACCCCATTGGACTTACCTGTGTGGGTTAAACCCGGGTTATTTGACAACCTATGGCGGTGATGGTTCTGCTCAGGCAGAGCAGTGCTGATGCTCCTCATAAAGCTGTCGCTGCTGTGAAGGTTCTAGGTGACATCACAAATCCCTATGGTTACATACACAACAAAGCTGGGTTGTTGTTGTTTACACTCTGCAAGGCCTGTGGAAGTGAGTGACATCATAGCACTGTAGTTCTGAGGGTTCTAGATGGATGCAACAATCTCCTGTTGCTTCTATGAAGGCCATAATAGACAACATCACCAAACAGCTCCATAGTCACATACACAGCAAAGGAGAGATGTTGTTTACACCTAGTGATGTCAGTGGTATTGAGTGACATCACAGCACAGTGCTAAGGCTCCTGGGCCTGGACACAGCAGCGGCTGCAATATCTCAACGGAGAATACGTTTATATATATGTGTGTGTGTGCGCGTATATATATATATATATATATATATATATATATATATATTTCTCCGCCGAAATCACTTTTAAACCCATTTCCACCTTTTTTTCTCTTCTCTTCCTCTTACTTTTTTTTCACGTTTTTTTACGTTTTTCTCCTTTTCGCCTCTTTTCTGGGCGTATTATTCTTCTTTTTCTTCTTTTTTTTCGTCTAATGCATACCCCATCAGTGCAGCAATGCTTATTCAATACCGCCAGCAGATGGAGACACTGGGGGATAATTTTCTAAGGATTTATACAGATTTTTCCTGTCTGAATTTGTCGCACAGAAAGTTGCAGGCCAAATATGTGTGACATTTCTGCGACTTTAGCTTCTAGAGCATTTTTACAACATTATACATAGGTGCTGAATACATAAAAAGCGACTGTTCAGCGACAGACAAGTCGCATCGGCTGAAAGTAGGCCAGAATGTCAGTCCATGTTGGAGCAGGTTTAGATACAGTCTAAAGTATAGATCTCAAAGTCTGTGCACAGAATTTAGCAAGGGCCTCGCACCTTCTGATGCATCAGGTAGGTGCACAATAGCATAGCCTAACCCTCTGTACTTTGGTCTATATTGATGCGGGACATAGACAGCCAGCTGATGACCAATCCATTAGTGCAATGGATGGCTGGAAGCATTTGTCTTTGCCTTTGCAATACCACAGAAGCAATGCATGGTCAATGTACAGCAATGACACACCTGTGTGAACAGCCAGGAGACCCCCCCCCCCCCCATGTTATGTTGCATAGTTACATAGTTAGTACGGTCGAAAAAAGACATATGTCCATCAAGTTCAACCAGGGAATTAAGGGGTAGGGGTGTGGCGCGATATTGGGGAAGGGATGAGATTTTATATTTCTTCATAAGCATTAATCTTATTTTGTCAATTAGGAACATTCAGCACCCACCCGCTATCAAGGCAGCTGCCTATCATGTCATGCCCTACCTGCACAGGTGTGCTGGCTACTCAAATGATCCAATTAAGGAGGCCATTTAGTCAGCAGCAGCAGAAGTCCTGTGCCTGGACGCTCCAACAGCGGCCAGACACAAGCAGAAGCAGAAGCAGCAGAAGCAGCAGCAGCACCACCTTTTGTTTTTTGGCTGCAGCAGCAGCAAGGCCCACAGGGCTGGCTAGCTGGCTAGCCAGCAAGCAGGTAGCAATGAAAGTAGGAATCTTTCTTTTTAACCCTGTAAGGGGGTGGTGCACTGTACCCGAAGATACTGCCATATCGGGTCAATGCATAGGGCGACGGAAGCAAGCTTCGAAATCGGCCCCCGTTCTCAAAAATCCATTTAATATATGGTCCCCAGATAGGGGACGTATCAGATATTAAACTGATAAGAACAGATACTACACTTGATCTTAGCCAAAAGGCCGAGAAGCGATAACCGTGAAAGGGGCGGGCCCAACAAGGTGCCCTTCATGGGCACTATCACTGCTTGCTGTCAGGGAGGCTGCCAGACAATTTTCCATGCACACTCTGGGCTGGGGGGCAGTCAACCACCAGTACACACAGCAGAACCTAAACCCATACCATTATTGCTAAGCAGCAAGACAGGGGCCCATTGCACTCCCACGGGGCCTTTTTAAATGCAATCCATAACCCGGATTTGCCAGGAACCCTTCTTACTCCTCCTACTTGCATGTGACACTGGGCTTAGGATCTGCATAGGAAACACACACACAAGCACACACCTACCTTTGTTGCCTGCAGATGCCTCCTTGGCTGTCCCCAAACGGTATCAAACCAACACCCACGGGAAGCTGTAAGCATAGAGGACATGCCTGCACCCCATTGGACTTACCTGTGTGGGTTAAACCCGGGTTATTTGACAACCTATGGCGGTGATGGTTCTGCTCAGGCAGAGCAGTGCTGATGCTCCTCATAAAGCTGTCGCTGCTGTGAAGGTTCTAGGTGACATCACAAATCCCTATGGTTACATACACAACAAAGCTGGGTTGTTGTTGTTTACACTCTGCAAGGCCTGTGGAAGTGAGTGACATCATAGCAGTGTAGTTCTGAGGGTTCTAGATGGATGCAACAATCTCCTGTTGCTTCTATGAAGGCCATAATAGACGACATCACCAAACAGCTCCATAGTCACATACACAGCAAAGGAGAGATGTTGTTTACACCTAGTGATGTCAGTGGTATTGAGTGACATCACAGCACAGTGCTAAGGCTCCTGGGCCTGGACACAGCAGCGGCTGCAATATCTCAACGGAGAATACGTTTATATATATGTGTGTGTGTGCGCGTATATATATATATATATATATATATATATATATATATATATTTCTCCGCCGAAATCACTTTTAAACCCATTTCCACCTTTTTTTCCCTTCTCTTCCTCTTACTTTTTTTTCACGTTTTTTTACGTTTTTCTCCTTTTCGCCTCTTTTCTGGGCGTATTATTCTTCTTTTTCTTCTTTTTTTTCGTCTAATGCATACCCCATCAGTGCAGCAATGCTTATTCAATACCGCCAGCAGATGGAGACACTGGGGGATAATTTTCTAAGGATTTATACTGATTTTTCCTGTCTGAATTTGTCGCACAGAAAGCTGCAGGACAAATATGTGTGACATTTCTGCGACTTTAGCTTCTAGAGCATTTTTACAACATTATACATAGGTGCTGAATACATAAAAAGCGACTGTTCAGCGACAGACAAGTCGCATCGGCTGAAAGTAGGCCAGAATGTCAGTCCATGTTGGAGCAGGTTTAGATACAGTCTAAAGTATAGATCTCAAAGTCTGTGCACAGAATTTAGCAAGGGCCTCGCACCTTCTGATGCATCAGGTAGGTGCCCAATAGCATAGCCTAACCCTCTGTACTTTGGTCTATATTGATGCGGGACATAGACAGCCAGCTGATGACCAATCCATTAGTGCAATGGATGGCTGGAAGCATTTGTCTTTGCCTTTGCAATACCACAGAAGCAATGCATGGTCAATGTACAGCAATGACACACCTGTGTGAACAGCCAGGAGACCCCCCCCCCCCATGTTATGTTACATAGTTACATAGTTAGTACGGTCGAAAAAAGACATATGTCCATCAAGTTCAACCAGGGAATTAAGGGGTAGGGGTGTGGCGCGATATTGGGGAAGGGATGAGATTTTATATTTCTTCATAAGCATTAATCTTATTTTGTCAATTAGGAACATTCAGCACCCACCCGCTATCAAGGCAGCTGCCTATCATGTCATGCCCTACCTGCACAGGTGTGCTGGCTACTCAAATGATCCAATTAAGGAGGCCATTTAGTCAGCAGCAGCAGAAGTCCTGTGCCTGGACGCTCCAACAGCGGCCAGACACAAGCAGAAGCAGAAGCAGCAGAAGCAGCAGCAGCAGCACCACCTTTTGTTTTTTGGCTGCAGCAGCAGCAAGGCCCACAGGGCTGGCTAGCTGGCTAGCCAGCAAGCAGGTAGCAATGAAAGTAGGAATCTTTCTTTTTAACCCTGTAAGGGGGTGGTGCACTGTACCCGAAGATACTGCCATATCGGGTCAATGCATAGGGCGACGGAAGCAAGCTTCGAAATCGGCCCCCGTTCTCAAAAATCCATTTAATATATGGTCCCCAGATAGGGGACGTATCAGATATTAAACTGATAAGAACAGATACTACACTTGATCTTAGCCAAAAGGCCGAGAAGCGATAACCGTGAAAGGGGCGGGCCCAACAAGGTGCCCTTCATGGGCACTATCACTGCTTGCTGTCAGGGAGGCTGCCAGACAATTTTCCATGCACACTCTGGGCTGGGGGGCAGTCAACCACCAGTACACACAGCAGAACCTAAACCCATACCATTATTGCTAAGCAGCAAGACAGGGGCCCATTGCACTCCCACGGGGCCTTTTTAAATGCAATCCATAACCCGGATTTGCCAGGAACCCTTCTTACTCCTCCTACTTGCATGTGACACTGGGCTTAGGATCTGCATAGGAAACACACACACAAGCACACACCTACCTTTGTTGCCTGCAGATGCCTCCTTGGCTGTCCCCAAACGGTATCAAACCAACACCCACGGGAAGCTGTAAGCATAGAGGACATGCCTGCACCCCATTGGACTTACCTGTGTGGGTTAAACCCGGGTTATTTGACAACCTATGGCGGTGATGGTTCTGCTCAGGCAGAGCAGTGCTGATGCTCCTCATAAAGCTGTTGCTGCTGTGAAGGTTCTAGGTGACATCACAATTTCCTATGGTTACATACACAACAAAGCTGGGTTGTTGTTGTTTACACTCTGCAAGGCCTGTGGAAGTGAGTGACATCATAGCACTGTAGTTCTGAGGGTTCTAGATGGATGCAACAATCTCCTGTTGCTTCTATGAAGGCCATAATAGACGACATCACCAAACAGCTCCATAGTCACATACACAGCAAAGGAGAGATGTTGTTTACACCTAGTGATGTCAGTGGTATTGAGTGACATCACAGCACAGTGCTAAGGCTCCTGGGCCTGGACACAGCAGCGGCTGCAATATCTCAACGGAGAATACGTTTATATATATGTGTGTGTGTGCGCGTATATATATATATATATATATATATATATATATATATATATATTTCTCCGCCGAAATCACTTTTAAACCCATTTCCACCTTTTTTTCCCTTCTCTTCCTCTTACTTTTTTTTCACGTTTTTTTACGTTTTTCTCCTTTTCGCCTCTTTTCTGGGCGTATTATTCTTCTTTTTCTTCTTTTTTTTCGTCTAATGCATACCCCATCAGTGCAGCAATGCTTATTCAATACCGCCAGCAGATGGAGACACTGGGGGATAATTTTCTAAGGATTTATACTGATTTTTCCTGTCTGAATTTGTCGCACAGAAAGTTGCAGGCCAAATATGTGTGACATTTCTGCGACTTTAGCTTCTAGAGCATTTTTACAACATTATACATAGGTGCTGAATACATAAAAAGCGACTGTTCAGCGACAGACAAGTCGCATCGGCTGAAAGTAGGCCAGAATGTCAGTCCATGTTGGAGCAGGTTTAGATACAGTCTAAAGTATAGATCTCAAAGTCTGTGCACAGAATTTAGCAAGGGCCTCGCACCTTCTGATGCATCAGGTAGGTGCACAATAGCATAGCCTAACCCTCTGTACTTTGGTCTATATTGATGCGGGACATAGACAGCCAGCTGATGACCAATCCATTAGTGCAATGGATGGCTGGAAGCATTTGTCTTTGCCTTTGCAATACCACAGAAGCAATGCATGGTCAATGTACAGCAATGACACACCTGTGTGAACAGCCAGGAGACCCCCCCCCCCCATGTTATGTTACATAGTTACATAGTTAGTACGGTCGAAAAAAGACATATGTCCATCAAGTTCAACCAGGGAATTAAGGGGTAGGGGTGTGGCGCGATATTGGGGAAGGGATGAGATTTTATATTTCTTCATAAGCATTAATCTTATTTTGTCAATTAGGAACATTCAGCACCCACCCGCTATCAAGGCAGCTGCCTATCATGTCATGCCCTACCTGCACAGGTGTGCTGGCTACTCAAATGATCCAATTAAGGAGGCCATTTAGTCAGCAGCAGCAGAAGTCCTGTGCCTGGACGCTCCAACAGCGGCCAGACACAAGCAGAAGCAGAAGCAGCAGAAGCAGCAGCAGCACCACCTTTTGTTTTTTGGCTGCAGCAGCAGCAAGGCCCACAGGGCTGGCTAGCTGGCTAGCCAGCAAGCAGGTAGCAATGAAAGTAGGAATCTTTCTTTTTAACCCTGTAAGGGGGTGGTGCACTGTACCCGAAGATACTGCCATATCGGGTCAATGCATAGGGCGACGGAAGCAAGCTTCGAAATCGGCCCCCGTTCTCAAAAATCCATTTAATATATGGTCCCCAGATAGGGGACGTATCAGATATTAAACTGATAAGAACAGATACTACACTTGATCTTAGCCAAAAGGCCGAGAAGCGATAACCGTGAAAAGGGCGGGCCCAACAAGGTGCCCTTCATGGGCACTATCACTGCTTGCTGTCAGGGAGGCTGCCAGACAATTTTCCATGCACACTCTGGGCTGGGGGGCAGTCAACCACCAGTACACACAGCAGAACCTAAACCCATACCATTATTGCTAAGCAGCAAGACAGGGGCCCATTGCACTCCCACGGGGCCTTTTTAAATGCAATCCATAACCCGGATTTGCCAGGAACCCTTCTTACTCCTCCTACTTGCATGTGACACTGGGCTTAGGATCTGCATAGGAAACACACACACAAGCACACACCTACCTTTGTTGCCTGCAGATGCCTCCTTGGCTGTCCCCAAACGGTATCAAACCAACACCCACGGGAAGCTGTAAGCATAGAGGACATGCCTGCACCCCATTGGACTTACCTGTGTGGGTTAAACCCGGGTTATTTGACAACCTATGGCGGTGATGGTTCTGCTCAGGCAGAGCAGTGCTGATGCTCCTCATAAAGCTGTCGCTGCTGTGAAGGTTCTAGGTGACATCACAAATCCCTATGGTTACATACACAACAAAGCTGGGTTGTTGTTGTTTACACTCTGCAAGGCCTGTGGAAGTGAGTGACATCATAGCACTGTAGTTCTGAGGGTTCTAGATGGATGCAACAATCTCCTGTTGCTTCTATGAAGGCCATAATAGACGACATCACCAAACAGCTCCATAGTCACATACACAGCAAAGGAGAGATGTTGTTTACACCTAGTGATGTCAGTGGTATTGAGTGACATCACAGCACAGTGCTAAGGCTCCTGGGCCTGGACACAGCAGCGGCTGCAATATCTCAACGGAGAATACGTTTATATATATGTGTGTGTGTGCGCATATATATATATATATATATATATATATATATATATATATATATATTTCTCCGCCGAAATCACTTTTAAACCCATTTCCACCTTTTTTTCCCTTCTCTTCCTCTTACTTTTTTTTCACGTTTTTTTACGTTTTTCTCCTTTTCGCCTCTTTTCTGGGCGTATTATTCTTCTTTTTCTTCTTTTTTTTCGTCTAATGCATACCCCATCAGTGCAGCAATGCTTATTCAATACCGCCAGCAGATGGAGACACTGGGGGATAATTTTCTAAGGATTTATACTGATTTTTCCTGTCTGAATTTGTCGCACAGAAAGTTGCAGGCCAAATATGTGTGACATTTCTGCGACTTTAGCTTCTAGAGCATTTTTACAACATTATACATAGGTGCTGAATACATAAAAAGCGACTGTTCAGCGACAGACAAGTCGCATCGGCTGAAAGTAGGCCAGAATGTCAGTCCATGTTGGAGCAGGTTTAGATACAGTCTAAAGTATAGATCTCAAAGTCTGTGCACAGAATTTAGCAAGGGCCTCGCACCTTCTGATGCATCAGGTAGGTGCACAATAGCATAGCCTAACCCTCTGTACTTTGGTCTATATTGATGCGGGACATAGACAGCCAGCTGATGACCAATCCATTAGTGCAATGGATGGCTGGAAGCATTTGTCTTTGCCTTTGCAATACCACAGAAGCAATGCATGGTCAATGTACAGCAATGACACACCTGTGTGAACAGCCAGGAGACCCCCCCCCCCCCCCCCCCATGTTATGTTACATAGTTACATAGTTAGTACGGTCGAAAAAAGACATATGTCCATCAAGTTCAACCAGGGAATTAAGGGGTAGGGGTGTGGCGCGATATTGGGGAAGGGATGAGATTTTATATTTCTTCATAAGCATTAATCTTATTTTGTCAATTAGGAACATTCAGCACCCACCCGCTATCAAGGCAGCTGCCTATCATGTCATGCCCTACCTGCACAGGTGTGCTGGCTACTCAAATGATCCAATTAAGGAGGCCATTTAGTCAGCAGCAGCAGAAGTCCTGTGTCTGGACGCTCCAACAGCGGCCAGACACAAGCAGAAGCAGAAGCAGCAGAAGCAGCAGCAGCACCACCTTTTGTTTTTTGGCTGCAGCAGCAGCAGCAAGGCCCACAGGGCTGGCTAGCTGGCTAGCCAGCAAGCAGGTAGCAATGAAAGTAGGAATCTTTCTTTTTAACCCTGTAAGGGGGTGGTGCACTGTACCCGAAGATACTGCCATATCGGGTCAATGCATAGGGCGACGGAAGCAAGCTTCGAAATCGGCCCCCGTTCTCAAAAATCCATTTAATATATGGTCCCCAGATAGGGGACGTATCAGATATTAAACTGATAAGAACAGATACTACACTTGATCTTAGCCAAAAGGCCGAGAAGCGATAACCGTGAAAGGGGCGGGCCCAACAAGGTGCCCTTCATGGGCACTATCACTGCTTGCTGTCAGGGAGGCTGCCAGACAATTTTCCATGCACACTCTGGGCTGGGGGGCAGTCAACCACCAGTACACACAGCAGAACCTAAACCCATACCATTATTGCTAAGCAGCAAGACAGGGGCCCATTGCACTCCCACGGGGCCTTTTTAAATGCAATCCATAACCCGGATTTGCCAGGAACCCTTCTTACTCCTCCTACTTGCATGTGACACTGGGCTTAGGATCTGCATAGGAAACACACACACAAGCACACACCTACCTTTGTTGCCTGCAGATGCCTCCTTGGCTGTCCCCAAACGGTATCAAACCAACACCCACGGGAAGCTGTAAGCATAGAGGACATGCCTGCACCCCATTGGACTTACCTGTGTGGGTTAAACCCGGGTTATTTGACAACCTATGGCGGTGATGGTTCTGCTCAGGCAGAGCAGTGCTGATGCTCCTCATAAAGCTGTCGCTGCTGTGAAGGTTCTAGGTGACATCACAAATCCCTATGGTTACATACACAACAAAGCTGGGTTGTTGTTGTTTACACTCTGCAAGGCCTGTGGAAGTGAGTGACATCATAGCACTGTAGTTCTGAGGGTTCTAGATGGATGCAACAATCTCCTGTTGCTTCTATGAAGGCCATAATAGACGACATCACCAAACAGCTCCATAGTCACATACACAGCAAAGGAGAGATGTTGTTTACACCTAGTGATGTCAGTGGTATTGAGTGACATCACAGCACAGTGCTAAGGCTCCTGGGCCTGGACACAGCAGCGGCTGCAATATCTCAACGGAGAATACGTTTATATATATGTGTGTGTGTGCGCGTATATATATATATATATATATATATATATATATATATTTCTCCGCCGAAATCACTTTTAAACCCATTTCCACCTTTTTTTCCCTTCTCTTCCTCTTACTTTTTTTTCACGTTTTTTTACGTTTTTCTCCTTTTCGCCTCTTTTCTGGGCGTATTATTCTTCTTTTTCTTCTTTTTTTCGTCTAATGCATACCCCATCAGTGCAGCAATGCTTATTCAATACCGCCAGCAGATGGAGACACTGGGGGATAATTTTCTAAGGATTTATACTGATTTTTCCTGTCTGAATTTGTCGCACAGAAAGTTGCAGGCCAAATATGTGTGACATTTCTGCGACTTTAGCTTCTAGAGCATTTTTACAACATTATACATAGGTGCTGAATACATAAAAAGCGACTGTTCAGCGACAGACAAGTCGCATCGGCTGAAAGTAGGCCAGAATGTCAGTCCATGTTGGAGCAGGTTTAGATACAGTCTAAAGTATAGATCTCAAAGTCTGTGCACAGAATTTAGCAAGGGCCTCGCACCTTCTGATGCATCAGGTAGGTGCACAATAGCATAGCCTAACCCTCTGTACTTTGGTCTATATTGATGCGGGACATAGACAGCCAGCTGATGACCAATCCATTAGTGCAATGGATGGCTGGAAGCATTTGTCTTTGCCTTTGCAATACCACAGAAGCAATGCATGGTCAATGTACAGCAATGACACACCTGTGTGAACAGCCAGGAGACCCCCCCCCCCCCCCCCATGTTATGTTACATAGTTACATAGTTAGTACAGTCGAAAAAAGACATATGTCCATCAAGTTCAACCAGGGAATTAAGGGGTAGGGGTGTGGCGCGATATTGGGGAAGGGATGAGATTTTATATTTCTTCATAAGCATTAATCTTATTTTGTCAATTAGGAACATTCAGCACCCACCCGCTATCAAGGCAGCTGCCTATCATGTCATGCCCTACCTGCACAGGTGTGCTGGCTACTCAAATGATCCAATTAAGGAGGCCATTTAGTCAGCAGCAGCAGAAGTCCTGTGCCTGGACGCTCCAACAGCGGCCAGACACAAGCAGAAGCAGAAGCAGCAGAAGCAGCAGCAGCACCACCTTTTGTTTTTTGGCTGCAGCAGCAGCAAGGCCCACAGGGCTGGCTAGCTGGCTAGCCAGCAAGCAGGTAGCAATGAAAGTAGGAATCTTTCTTTTTAACCCTGTAAGGGGGTGGTGCACTGTACCCGAAGATACTGCCATATCGGGTCAATGCATAGGGCGACGGAAGCAAGCTTCGAAATCGGCCCCCGTTCTCAAAAATCCATTTAATATATGGTCCCCAGATAGGGGACGTATCAGATATTAAACTGATAAGAACAGATACTACACTTGATCTTAGCCAAAAGGCCGAGAAGCGATAACCGTGAAAGGGGCGGGCCCAACAAGGTGCCCTTCATGGGCACTATCACTGCTTGCTGTCAGGGAGGCTGCCAGACAATTTTCCATGCACACTCTGGGCTGGGGGGCAGTCAACCACCAGTACACACAGCAGAACCTAAACCCATACCATTATTGCTAAGCAGCAAGACAGGGGCCCATTGCACTCCCACGGGGCCTTTTTAAATGCAATCCATAACCCGGATTTGCCAGGAACCCTTCTTACTCCTCCTACTTGCATGTGACACTGGGCTTAGGATCTGCATAGGAAACACACACACAAGCACACACCTACCTTTGTTGCCTGCAGATGCCTCCTTGGCTGTCCCCAAACGGTATCAAACCAACACCCACGGGAAGCTGTAAGCATAGAGGACATGCCTGCACCCCATTGGACTTACCTGTGTGGGTTAAACCCGGGTTATTTGACAACCTATGGCGGTGATGGTTCTGCTCAGGCAGAGCAGTGCTGATGCTCCTCATAAAGCTGTCGCTGCTGTGAAGGTTCTAGGTGACATCACAAATCCCTATGGTTACATACACAACAAAGCTGGGTTGTTGTTGTTTACACTCTGCAAGGCCTGTGGAAGTGAGTGACATCATAGCACTGTAGTTCTGAGGGTTCTAGATGGATGCAACAATCTCCTGTTGCTTCTATGAAGGCCATAATAGACGACATCACCAAACAGCTCCATAGTCACATACACAGCAAAGGAGAGATGTTGTTTACACCTAGTGATGTCAGTGGTATTGAGTGACATCACAGCACAGTGCTAAGGCTCCTGGGCCTGGACACAGCAGCGGCTGCAATATCTCAACGGAGAATACGTTTATATATATGTGTGTGTGTGCGCGTATATATATATATATATATATATATATATATATATTTCTCCGCCAAAATCACTTTTAAACCCATTTCCACCTTTTTTTCCCTTCTCTTCCTCTTACTTTTTTTTCAAGTTTTTTTACGTTTTTCTCCTTTTCGCCTCTTTTCTGGGCGTATTATTCTTCTTTTTCTTCTTTTTTTTCGTCTAATGCATACCCCATCAGTGCAGCAATGCTTATTCAATACCGCCAGCAGATGGAGACACTGGGGGATAATTTTCTAAGGATTTATACTGATTTTTCCTGTCTGAATTTGTCGCACAGAAAGTTGCAGGCCAGATATGTGTGACATTTCTGCGACTTTAGCTTCTAGAGCATTTTTACAACATTATACATAGGTGCTGAATACATAAAAAGCGACTGTTCAGCGACAGACAAGTCGCATCGGCTGAAAGTAGGCCAGAATGTCAGTCCATGTTGGAGCAGGTTTAGATACAGTCTAAAGTATAGATCTCAAAGTCTGTGCACAGAATTTAGCAAGGGCCTCGCACCTTCTGATGCATCAGGTAGGTGCACAATAGCATAGCCTAACCCTCTGTACTTTGGTCTATATTGATGCGGGACATAGACAGCCAGCTGATGACCAATCCATTAGTGCAATGGATGGCTGGAAGCATTTGTCTTTGCCTTTGCAATACCACAGAAGCAATGCATGGTCAATGTACAGCAATGACACACCTGTGTGAACAGCCAGGAGACCCCCCCCCCCCCCCATGTTATGTTACATAGTTACATAGTTAGTACGGTCGAAAAAAGACATATGTCCATCAAGTTCAACCAGGGAATTAAGGGGTAGGGGTGTGGCGCGATATTGGGGAAGCGATGAGATTTTATATTTCTTCATAAGCATTAATCTTATTTTGTCAATTAGGAACATTCAGCACCCACCCGCTATCAAGGCAGCTGCCTATCATGTCATGCCCTACCTGCACAGGTGTGCTGGCTACTCAAATGATCCAATTAAGGAGGCCATTTAGTCAGCAGCAGCAGAAGTCCTGTGCCTGGACGCTCCAACAGCGGCCAGACACAAGCAGAAGCAGAAGCAGCAGAAGCAGCAGCAGCACCACCTTTTGTTTTTTGGCTGCAGCAGCAGCAAGGCCCACAGGGCTGGCTAGCTGGCTAGCCAGCAAGCAAGCAGGTAGCAATGAAAGTAGGAATCTTTCTTTTTAACCCTGTAAGGGGGTGGTGCACTGTACCCGAAGATACTGTCATATCGGGTCAATGCATAGGGCGACGGAAGCAAGCTTCGAAATCGGCCCCCGTTCTCAAAAATCCATTTAATATATGGTCCCCAGATAGGGGACGTATCAGATATTAAACTGATAAGAACAGATACTACACTTGATCTTAGCCAAAAGGCCGAGAAGCGATAACCGTGAAAGGGGCGGGCCCAACAAGGTGCCCTTCATGGGCACTATCACTGCTTGCTGTCAGGGAGGCTGCCAGACAATTTTCCATGCACACTCTGGGCTGGGGGGCAGTCAACCACCAGTACACACAGCAGAACCTAAACCCATACCATTATTGCTAAGCAGCAAGACAGGGGCCCATTGCACTCCCACGGGGCCTTTTTAAATGCAATCCATAACCCGGATTTGCCAGGAACCCTTCTTACTCCTCCTACTTGCATGTGACACTGGGCTTAGGATCTGCATAGGAAACACACACACAAGCACACACCTACCTTTGTTGCCTGCAGATGCCTCCTTGGCTGTCCCCAAACGGTATCAAACCAACACCCACGGGAAGCTGTAAGCATAGAGGACATGCCTGCACCCCATTGGACTTACCTGTGTGGGTTAAACCCGGGTTATTTGACAACCTATGGCGGTGATGGTTCTGCTCAGGCAGAGCAGTGCTGATGCTCCTCATAAAGCTGTCGCTGCTGTGAAGGTTCTAGGTGACATCACAAATCCCTATGGTTACATACACAACAAAGCTGGGTTGTTGTTGTTTACACTCTGCAAGGCCTGTGGAAGTGAGTGACATCATAGCACTGTAGTTCTGAGGGTTCTAGATGGATGCAACAATCTCCTGTTGCTTCTATGAAGGCCATAATAGACGACATCACCAAACAGCTCCATAGTCACATACACAGCAAAGGAGAGATGTTGTTTACACCTAGTGATGTCAGTGGTATTGAGTGACATCACAGCACAGTGCTAAGGCTCCTGGGCCTGGACACAGCAGCGGCTGCAATATCTCAACGGAGAATACGTTTATATATATGTGTGTGTGTGCGCGTATATATATATATATATATATATATATATATATATATATTTCTCCGCCGAAATCACTTTTAAACCCATTTCCACCTTTTTTTCCCTTCTCTTCCTCTTACTTTTTTTTCACGTTTTTTTACGTTTTTCTCCTTTTCGCCTCTTTTCTGGGCGTATTATTCTTCTTTTTCTTCTTTTTTTTCGTCTAATGCATACCCCATCAGTGCAGCAATGCTTATTCAATACCGCCAGCAGATGGAGACACTGGGGGATAATTTTCTAAGGATTTATACTGATTTTTCCTGTCTGAATTTGTCGCACAGAAAGTTGCAGGCCAAATATGTGTGACATTTCTGCGACTTTAGCTTCTAGAGCATTTTTACAACATTATACATAGGTGCTGAATACATAAAAAGCGACTGTTCAGCGACAGACAAGTCGCATCGGCTGAAAGTAGGCCAGAATGTCAGTCCATGTTGGAGCAGGTTTAGATACAGTCTAAAGTATAGATCTCAAAGTCTGTGCACAGAATTTAGCAAGGGCCTCGCACCTTCTGATGCATCAGGTAGGTGCACAATAGCATAGCCTAACCCTCTGTACTTTGGTCTATATTGATGCGGGACATAGACAGCCAGCTGATGACCAATCCATTAGTGCAATGGATGGCTGGAAGCATTTGTCTTTGCCTTTGCAATACCACAGAAGCAATGCATGGTCAATGTACAGCAATGACACACCTGTGTGAACAGCCAGGAGACCCCCCCCCCCCATGTTATGTTACATAGTTACATAGTTAGTACGGTCGAAAAAAGACATATGTCCATCAAGTTCAACCAGGGAATTAAGGGGTAGGGGTGTGGCGCGATATTGGGGAAGGGATGAGATTTTATATTTCTTCATAAGCATTAATCTTATTTTGTCAATTAGGAACATTCAGCACCCACCCGCTATCAAGGCAGCTGCCTATCATGTCATGCCCTACCTGCACAGGTGTGCTGGCTACTCAAATGATCCAATTAAGGAGGCCATTTAGTCAGCAGCAGCAGAAGTCCTGTGCCTGGACGCTCAAACAGCGGCCAGACACAAGCAGAAGCAGAAGCAGCAGAAGCAGCAGCAGCACCACCTTTTGTTTTTTGGCTGCAGCAGCAGCAAGGCCCACAGGGCTGGCTAGCTGGCTAGCCAGCAAGCAGGTAGCAATGAAAGTAGGAATCTTTCTTTTTAACCCTGTAAGGGGGTGGTGCACTGTACCCGAAGATACTGTCATATCGGGTCAATGCATAGGGCGACGGAAGCAAGCTTCGAAATCGGCCCCCGTTCTCAAAAATCCATTTAATATATGGTCCCCAGATAGGGGACGTATCAGATATTAAACTGATAAGAACAGATACTACACTTGATCTTAGCCAAAAGGCCGAGAAGCGATAACCGTGAAAGGGGCGGGCCCAACAAGGTGCCCTTCATGGGCACTATCACTGCTTGCTGTCAGGGAGGCTGCCAGACAATTTTCCATGCACACTCTGGGCTGGGGGGCAGTCAACCACCAGTACACACAGCAGAACCTAAACCCATACCATTATTGCTAAGCAGCAAGACAGGGGCCCATTGCACTCCCACGGGGCCTTTTTAAATGCAATCCATAACCCGGATTTGCCAGGAACCCTTCTTACTCCTCCTACTTGCATGTGACACTGGGCTTAGGATCTGCATAGGAAACACACACACAAGCACACACCTACCTTTGTTGCCTGCAGATGCCTCCTTGGCTGTCCCCAAACGGTATCAAACCAACACCCACGGGAAGCTGTAAGCATAGAGGACATGCCTGCACCCCATTGGACTTACCTGTGTGGGTTAAACCCGGGTTATTTGACAACCTATGGCGGTGATGGTTCTGCTCAGGCAGAGCAGTGCTGATGCTCCTCATAAAGCTGTCGCTGCTGTGAAGGTTCTAGGTGACATCACAAATCCCTATGGTTACATACACAACAAAGCTGGGTTGTTGTTGTTTACACTCTGCAAGGCCTGTGGAAGTGAGTGACATCATAGCACTGTAGTTCTGAGGGTTCTAGATGGATGCAACAATCTCCTGTTGCTTCTATGAAGGCCATAATAGACGACATCACCAAACAGCTCCATAGTCACATACACAGCAAAGGAGAGATGTTGTTTACACCTAGTGATGTCAGTGGTATTGAGTGACATCACAGCACAGTGCTAAGGCTCCTGGGCCTGGACACAGCAGCGGCTGCAATATCTCAACGGAGAATACGTTTATATATATGTGTGTGTGTGCGCGTATATATATATATATATATATATATATATATATATATATATATATATTTCTCCGCCGAAATCACTTTTAAACCCATTTCCACCTTTTTTTCCCTTCTCTTCCTCTTACTTTTTTTTCACGTTTTTTTACGTTTTTCTCCTTTTCGCCTCTTTTCTGGGCGTATTATTCTTCTTTTTCTTCTTTTTTTTCGTCTAATGCATACCCCATCAGTGCAGCAATGCTTATTCAATACCGCCAGCAGATGGAGACACTGGGGGATAATTTTCTAAGGATTTATACTGATTTTTCCTGTCTGAATTTGTCGCACAGAAAGTTGCAGGCCAAATATGTGTGACATTTCTGCGACTTTAGCTTCTAGAGCATTTTTACAACATTATACATAGGTGCTGAATACATAAAAAGCGACTGTTCAGCGACAGACAAGTCGCATCGGCTGAAAGTAGGCCAGAATGTCAGTCCATGTTGGAGCAGGTTTAGATACAGTCTAAAGTATAGATCTCAAAGTCTGTGCACAGAATTTAGCAAGGGCCTCGCACCTTCTGATGCATCAGGTAGGTGCACAATAGCATAGCCTAACCCTCTGTACTTTGGTCTATATTGATGCGGGACATAGACAGCCAGCTGATGACCAATCCATTAGTGCAATGGATGGCTGGAAGCATTTGTCTTTGCCTTTGCAATACCACAGAAGCAATGCATGGTCAATGTACAGCAATGACACACCTGTGTGAACAGCCAGGAGACCCCCCCCCCCATGTTATGTTACATAGTTACATAGTTAGTACGGTCGAAAAAAGACATATGTCCATCAAGTTCAACCAGGGAATTAAGGGGTAGGGGTGTGGCGCGATATTGGGGAAGGGATGAGATTTTATATTTCTTCATAAGCATTAATCTTATTTTGTCAATTAGGAACATTCAGCACCCACCCGCTATCAAGGCAGCTGCCTATCATGTCATGCCCTACCTGCACAGGTGTGCTGGCTACTCAAATGATCCAATTAAGGAGGCCATTTAGTCAGCAGCAGCAGAAGTCCTGTGCCTGGACGCTCAAACAGCGGCCAGACACAAGCAGAAGCAGAAGCAGCAGAAGCAGCAGCAGCACCACCTTTTGTTTTTTGGCTGCAGCAGCAGCAAGGCCCACAGGGCTGGCTAGCTGGCTAGCCAGCAAGCAGGTAGCAATGAAAGTAGGAATCTTTCTTTTTAACCCTGTAAGGGGGTGGTGCACTGTACCCGAAGATACTGCCATATCGGGTCAATGCATAGGGCGACGGAAGCAAGCTTCGAAATCGGCCCCCGTTCTCAAAAATCCATTTAATATATGGTCCCCAGATAGGGGACGTATCAGATATTAAACTGATAAGAACAGATACTACACTTGATCTTAGCCAAAAGGCCGAGAAGCGATAACCGTGAAAGGGGCGGGCCCAACAAGGTGCCCTTCATGGGCACTATCACTGCTTGCTGTCAGGGAGGCTGCCAGACAATTTTCCATGCACACTCTGGGCTGGGGGGCAGTCAACCACCAGTACACACAGCAGAACCTAAACCCATACCATTATTGCTAAGCAGCAAGACAGGGGCCCATTGCACTCCCACGGGGCCTTTTTAAATGCAATCCATAACCCGGATTTGCCAGGAACCCTTCTTACTCCTCCTACTTGCATGTGACACTGGGCTTAGGATCTGCATAGGAAACACACACACAAGCACACACCTACCTTTGTTGCCTGCAGATGCCTCCTTGGCTGTCCCCAAACGGTATCAAACCAACACCCACGGGAAGCTGTAAGCATAGAGGACATGCCTGCACCCCATTGGACTTACCTGTGTGGGTTAAACCCGGGTTATTTGACAACCTATGGCGGTGATGGTTCTGCTCAGGCAGAGCAGTGCTGATGCTCCTCATAAAGCTGTCGCTGCTGTGAAGGTTCTAGGTGACATCACAAATCCCTATGGTTACATACACAACAAAGCTGGGTTGTTGTTGTTTACACTCTGCAAGGCCTGTGGAAGTGAGTGACATCATAGCACTGTAGTTCTGAGGGTTCTAGATGGATGCAACAATCTCCTGTTGCTTCTATGAAGGCCATAATAGACGACATCACCAAACAGCTCCATAGTCACATACACAGCAAAGGAGAGATGTTGTTTACACCTAGTGATGTCAGTGGTATTGAGTGACATCACAGCACAGTGCTAAGGCTCCTGGGCCTGGACACAGCAGCGGCTGCAATATCTCAATGGAGAATACGTTTATATATATGTGTGTGTGTGCGCGTATATATATATATATATATATATATATATATATATATATATATATATATATATTTCTCCGCCGAAATCACTTTTAAACCCATTTCCACCTTTTTTTCCCTTCTCTTCCTCTTACTTTTTTTTCACGTTTTTTTACGTTTTTCTCCTTTTCGCCTCTTTTCTGGGCGTATTATTCTTCTTTTTCTTCTTTTTTTTCGTCTAATGCATACCCCATCAGTGCAGCAATGCTTATTCAATACCGCCAGCAGATGGAGACACTGGGGGATAATTTTCTAAGGATTTATACTGATTTTTCCTGTCTGAATTTGTCGCACAGAAAGTTGCAGGCCAAATATGTGTGACATTTCTGCGACTTTAGCTTCTAGAGCATTTTTACAACATTATACATAGGTGCTGAATACATAAAAAGCGACTGTTCAGCGACAGACAAGTCGCATCGGCTGAAAGTAGGCCAGAATGTCAGTCCATGTTGGAGCAGGTTTAGATACAGTCTAAAGTATAGATCTCAAAGTCTGTGCACAGAATTTAGCAAGGGCCTCGCACCTTCTGATGCATCAGGTAGGTGCACAATAGCATAGCCTAACCCTCTGTACTTTGGTCTATATTGATGCGGGACATAGACAGCCAGCTGATGACCAATCCATTAGTGCAATGGATGGCTGGAAGCATTTGTCTTTGCCTTTGCAATACCACAGAAGCAATGCATGGTCAATGTACAGCAATGACACACCTGTGTGAACAGCCAGGAGACCCCCCCCCCCCCCCCCCATGTTATGTTACATAGTTACATAGTTAGTACGGTCGAAAAAAGACATATGTCCATCAAGTTCAACCAGGGAATTAAGGGGTAGGGGTGTGGCGCGATATTGGGGAAGGGATGAGATTTTATATTTCTTCATAAGCATTAATCTTATTTTGTCAATTAGGAACATTCAGCACCCACCCGCTATCAAGGCAGCTGCCTATCATGTCATGCCCTACCTGCACAGGTGTGCTGGCTACTCAAATGATCCAATTAAGGAGGCCATTTAGTCAGCAGCAGCAGAAGTCCTGTGCCTGGACGCTCCAACAGCGGCCAGACACAAGCAGAAGCAGAAGCAGCAGAAGCAGCAGCAGCACCACCTTTTGTTTTTTGGCTGCAGCAGCAGCAAGGCCCACAGGGCTGGCTAGCTGGCTAGCCAGCAAGCAGGTAGCAATGAAAGTAGGAATCTTTCTTTTTAACCCTGTAAGGGGGTGGTGCACTGTACCCGAAGATACTGCCATATCGGGTCAATGCATAGGGCGACGGAAGCAAGCTTCGAAATCGGCCCCCGTTCTCAAAAATCCATTTAATATATGGTCCCCAGATAGGGGACGTATCAGATATTAAACTGATAAGAACAGATACTACACTTGATCTTAGCCAAAAGGCCGAGAAGCGATAACCGTGAAAGGGGCGGGCCCAACAAGGTGCCCTTCATGGGCACTATCACTGCTTGCTTTCAGGGAGGCTGCCAGACAATTTTCCATGCACACTCTGGGCTGGGGGGCAGTCAACCACCAGTACACACAGCAGAACCTAAACCCATACCATTATTGCTAAGCAGCAAGACAGGGGCCCATTGCACTCCCACGGGGCCTTTTTAAATGCAATCCATAACCCGGATTTGCCAGGAACCCTTCTTACTCCTCCTACTTGCATGTGACACTGGGCTTAGGATCTGCATAGGAAACACACACACAAGCACACACCTACCTTTGTTGCCTGCAGATGCCTCCTTGGCTGTCCCCAAACGGTATCAAACCAACACCCACGGGAAGCTGTAAGCATAGAGGACATGCCTGCACCCCATTGGACTTACCTGTGTGGGTTAAACCCGGGTTATTTGACAACCTATGGCGGTGATGGTTCTGCTCAGGCAGAGCAGTGCTGATGCTCCTCATAAAGCTGTCGCTGCTGTGAAGGTTCTAGGTGACATCACAAATCCCTATGGTTACATACACAACAAAGCTGGGTTGTTGTTGTTTACACTCTGCAAGGCCTGTGGAAGTGAGTGACATCATAGCACTGTAGTTCTGAGGGTTCTAGATGGATGCAACAATCTCCTGTTGCTTCTATGAAGGCCATAATAGACGACATCACCAAACAGCTCCATAGTCACATACACAGCAAAGGAGAGATGTTGTTTACACCTAGTGATGTCAGTGGTATTGAGTGACATCACAGCACAGTGCTAAGGCTCCTGGGCCTGGACACAGCAGCGGCTGCAATATCTCAACGGAGAATACGTTTATATATATGTGTGTGTGTGCGCGTATATATATATATATATATATATATATATATATATATATATATTTCTCCGCCAAAATCACTTTTAAACCCATTTCCACCTTTTTTTCCCTTCTCTTCCTCTTACTTTTTTTTCACGTTTTTTTACGTTTTTCTCCTTTTCGCCTCTTTTCTGGGCGTATTATTCTTCTTTTTCTTCTTTTTTTTCGTCTAATGCATACCCCATCAGTGCAGCAATGCTTATTCAATACCGCCAGCAGATGGAGACACTGGGGGATAATTTTCTAAGGATTTATACTGATTTTTCCTGTCTGAATTTGTCGCACAGAAAGTTGCAGGCCAAATATGTGTGACATTTCTGCGACTTTAGCTTCTAGAGCATTTTTACAACATTATACATAGGTGCTGAATACATAAAAAGCGACTGTTCAGCGACAGACAAGTCGCATCGGCTGAAAGTAGGCCAGAATGTCAGTCCATGTTGGAGCAGGTTTAGATACAGTCTAAAGTATAGATCTCAAAGTCTGTGCACAGAATTTAGCAAGGGCCTCGCACCTTCTGATGCATCAGGTAGGTGCACAATAGCATAGCCTAACCCTCTGTACTTTGGTCTATATTGATGCGGGACATAGACAGCCAGCTGATGACCAATCCATTAGTGCAATGGATGGCTGGAAGCATTTGTCTTTGCCTTTGCAATACCACAGAAGCAATGCATGGTCAATGTACAGCAATGACACACCTGTGTGAACAGCCAGGAGACCCCCCCCCCCATGTTATGTTACATAGTTACATAGTTAGTACGGTCGAAAAAAGACATATGTCCATCAAGTTCAACCAGGGAATTAAGGGGTAGGGGTGTGGCGCGATATTGGGGAGGGGATGAGATTTTATATTTCTTCATAAGCATTAATCTTATTTTGTCAATTAGGAACATTCAGCACCCACCCGCTATCAAGGCAGCTGCCTATCATGTCATGCCCTACCTGCACAGGTGTGCTGGCTACTCAAATGATCCAATTAAGGAGGCCATTTAGTCAGCAGCAGCAGAAGTCCTGTGCCTGGACGCTCCAACAGCGGCCAGACACAAGCAGAAGCAGAAGCAGCAGCAGCACCACCTTTTGTTTTTTGGCTGCAGCAGCAGCAAGGCCCACAGGGCTGGCTAGCTGGCTAGCCAGCAAGCAGGTAGCAATGAAAGTAGGAATCTTTCTTTTTAACCCTGTAAGGGGGTGGTGCACTGTACCCGAAGATACTGCCATATCGGGTCAATGCATAGGGCGACGGAAGCAAGCTTCGAAATCGGCCCCCGTTCTCAAAAATCCATTTAATATATGGTCCCCAGATAGGGGACGTATCAGATATTAAACTGATAAGAACAGATACTACACTTGATCTTAGCCAAAAGGCCGAGAAGCGATAACCGTGAAAGGGGCGGGCCCAACAAGGTGCCCTTCATGGGCACTATCACTGCTTGCTGTCAGGGAGGCTGCCAGACAATTTTCCATGCACACTCTGGGCTGGGGGGCAGTCAACCACCAGTACACACAGCAGAACCTAAACCCATACCATTATTGCTAAGCAGCAAGACAGGGGCCCATTGCACTCCCACGGGGCCTTTTTAAATGCAATCCATAACCCGGATTTGCCAGGAACCCTTCTTACTCCTCCTACTTGCATGTGACACTGGGCTTAGGATCTGCATAGGAAACACACACACAAGCACACACCTACCTTTGTTGCCTGCAGATGCCTCCTTGGCTGTCCCCAAACGGTATCAAACCAACACCCACGGGAAGCTGTAAGCATAGAGGACATGCCTGCACCCCATTGGACTTACCTGTGTGGGTTAAACCCGGGTTATTTGACAACCTATGGCGGTGATGGTTCTGCTCAGGCAGAGCAGTGCTGATGCTCCTCATAAAGCTGTCGCTGCTGTGAAGGTTCTAGGTGACATCACAAATCCCTATGGTTACATACACAACAAAGCTGGGTTGTTGTTGTTTACACTCTGCAAGGCCTGTGGAAGTGAGTGACATCATAGCACTGTAGTTCTGAGGGTTCTAGATGGATGCAACAATCTCCTGTTGCTTCTATGAAGGCCATAATAGACGACATCACCAAACAGCTCCATAGTCACATACACAGCAAAGGAGAGATGTTGTTTACACCTAGTGATGTCACTGGTTTTGAGTGACATCACAGCACAGTGCTAAGGCTCCTGGGCCTGGACACAGCAGCGGCTGCAATATCTCAACGGAGAATACGTTTATATATATGTGTGTGTGTGCGCGTATATATATATATATATATATATATATATATATATATATATATTTCTCCGCCGAAATCACTTTTAAACCCATTTCCACCTTTTTTTCCCTTCTCTTCCTCTTACTTTTTTTTCACGTTTTTTTACATTTTTCTCCTTTTCGCCTCTTTTCTGGGCGTATTATTCTTCTTTTTCTTCTTTTTTTTCGTCTAATGCATACCCCATCAGTGCAGCAATGCTTATTCAATACCGCCAGCAGATGGAGACACTGGGGGATAATTTTCTAAGGATTTATACTGATTTTTCCTGTCTGAATTTGTCGCACAGAAAGTTGCAGGCCAAATATGTGTGACATTTCTGCGACTTTAGCTTCTAGAGCATTTTTACAACATTATACATAGGTGCTGAATACATAAAAAGCGACTGTTCAGCGACAGACAAGTCGCATCGGCTGAAAGTAGGCCAGAATGTCAGTCCATGTTGGAGCAGGTTTAGATACAGTCTAAAGTATAGATCTCAAAGTCTGTGCACAGAATTTAGCAAGGGCCTCGCACCTTCTGATGCATCAGGTAGGTGCACAATAGCATAGCCTAACCCTCTGTACTTTGGTCTATATTGATGCGGGACATAGACAGCCAGCTGATGACCAATCCATTAGTGCAATGGATGGCTGGAAGCATTTGTCTTTGCCTTTGCAATACCACAGAAGCAATGCATGGTCAATGTACAGCAATGACACACCTGTGTGAACAGCCAGGAGACCCCCCCCCCCCCCCCCATGTTATGTTACATAGTTACATAGTTAGTACGGTCGAAAAAAGACATATGTCCATCAAGTTCAACCAGGGAATTAAGGGGTAGGGGTGTGGCGCGATATTGGGGAAGGGATGAGATTTTATATTTCTTCATAAGCATTAATCTTATTTTGTCAATTAGGAACATTCAGCACCCACCCGCTATCAAGGCAGCTGCCTATCATGTCATGCCCTACCTGCACAGGTGTGCTGGCTACTCAAATGATCCAATTAAGGAGGCCATTTAGTCAGCAGCAGCAGAAGTCCTGTGCCTGGACGCTCCAACAGCGGCCAGACACAAGCAGAAGCAGAAGCAGCAGAAGCAGCAGCAGCACCACCTTTTGTTTTTTGGCTGCAGCAGCAGCAGCAAGGCCCACAGGGCTGGCTAGCTGGCTAGCCAGCAAGCAGGTAGCAATGAAAGTAGGAATCTTTCTTTTTAACCCTGTAAGGGGGTGGTGCACTGTACCCGAAGATACTGCCATATCGGGTCAATGCATAGGGCGACGGAAGCAAGCTTCGAAATCGGCCCCCGTTCTCAAAAATCCATTTAATATATGGTCCCCAGATAGGGGACGTATCAGATATTAAACTGATAAGAACAGATACTACACTTGATCTTAGCCAAAAGGCCGAGAAGCGATAACCGTGAAAGGGGCGGGCCCAACAAGGTGCCCTTCATGGGCACTATCACTGCTTGCTGTCAGGGAGGCTGCCAGACAATTTTCCATGCACACTCTGGGCTGGGGGGCAGTCAACCACCAGTACACACAGCAGAACCTAAACCCATACCATTATTGCTAAGCAGCAAGACAGGGGCCCATTGCACTCCCACGGGGCCTTTTTAAATGCAATCCATAACCCGGATTTGCCAGGAACCCTTCTTACTCCTCCTACTTGCATGTGACACTGGGCTTAGGATCTGCATAGGAAACACACACACAAGCACACACCTACCTTTGTTGCCTGCAGATGCCTCCTTGGCTGTCCCCAAACGGTATCAAACCAACACCCACGGGAAGCTGTAAGCATAGAGGACATGCCTGCACCCCATTGGACTTACCTGTGTGGGTTAAACCCGGGTTATTTGACAACCTATGGCGGTGATGGTTCTGCTCAGGCAGAGCAGTGCTGATGCTCCTCATAAAGCTGTCGCTGCTGTGAAGGTTCTAGGTGACATCACAAATCCCTATGGTTACATACACAACAAAGCTGGGTTGTTGTTGTTTACACTCTGCAAGGCCTGTGGAAGTGAGTGACATCATAGCACTGTAGTTCTGAGGGTTCTAGATGGATGCAACAATCTCCTGTTGCTTCTATGAAGGCCATAATAGACGACATCACCAAACAGCTCCATAGTCACATACACAGCAAAGGAGAGATGTTGTTTACACCTAGTGATGTCAGTGGTATTGAGTGACATCACAGCACAGTGCTAAGGCTCCTGGGCCTGGACACAGCAGCGGCTGCAATATCTCAACGGAGAATACGTTTATATATATGTGTGTGTGTGCGCGTATATATATATATATATATATATATATATATATATATATTTCTCCGCCGAAATCACTTTTAAACCCATTTCCACCTTTTTTTCCCTTCTCTTCCTCTTACTTTTTTTTCACGTTTTTTTACGTTTTTCTCCTTTTCGCCTCTTTTCTGGGCGTATTATTCTTCTTTTTCTTCTTTTTTTTCGTCTAATGCATACCCCATCAGTGCAGCAATGCTTATTCAATACCGCCAGCAGATGGAGACACTGGGGGATAATTTTCTAAGGATTTATACTGATTTTTCCTGTCTGAATTTGTCGCACAGAAAGTTGCAGGCCAAATATGTGTGACATTTCTGCGACTTTAGCTTCTAGAGCATTTTTACAACATTATACATAGGTGCTGAATACATAAAAAGCGACTGTTCAGCGACAGACAAGTCGCATCGGCTGAAAGTAGGCCAGAATGTCAGTCCATGTTGGAGCAGGTTTAGATACAGTCTAAAGTATAGATCTCAAAGTCTGTGCACAGAATTTAGCAAGGGCCTCGCACCTTCTGATGCATCAGGTAGGTGCACAATAGCATAGCCTAACCCTCTGTACTTTGGTCTATATTGATGCGGGACATAGATAGCCAGCTGATGACCAATCCATTAGTGCAATGGATGGCTGGAAGCATTTGTCTTTGCCTTTGCAATACCACAGAAGCAATGCATGGTCAATGTACAGCAATGACACACCTGTGTGAACAGCCAGGAGACCCCCCCCCCCCATGTTATGTTACATAGTTACATAGTTAGTACGGTCGAAAAAAGACATATGTCCATCAAGTTCAACCAGGGAATTAAGGGGTAGGGGTGTGGCGCGATATTGGGGAAGGGATGAGATTTTATATTTCTTCATAAGCATTAATCTTATTTTGTCAATTAGGAACATTCAGCACCCACCCGCTATCAAGGCAGCTGCCTATCATGTCATGCCCTACCTGCACAGGTGTGCTGGCTACTCAAATGATCCAATTAAGGAGGCCATTTAGTCAGCAGCAGCAGAAGTCCTGTGCCTGGACGCTCCAACAGCGGCCAGACACAAGCAGAAGCAGAAGCAGCAGAAGCAGCAGCAGCACCACCTTTTGTTTTTTGGCTGCAGCAGCAGCAGCAAGGCCCACAGGGCTGGCTAGCTGGCTAGCCAGCAAGCAGGTAGCAATGAAAGTAGGAATCTTTCTTTTTAACCCTGTAAGGGGGTGGTGCACTGTACCCGAAGATACTGCCATATCGGGTCAATGCATAGGGCGACGGAAGCAAGCTTCGAAATCGGCCCCCGTTCTCAAAAATCCATTTAATATATGGTCCCCAGATAGGGGACGTATCAGATATTAAACTGATAAGAACAGATACTACACTTGATCTTAGCCAAAAGGCCGAGAAGCGATAACCGTGAAAGGGGCGGGCCCAACAAGGTGCCCTTCATGGGCACTATCACTGCTTGCTGTCAGGGAGGCTGCCAGACAATTTTCCATGCACACTCTGGGCTGGGGGGCAGTCAACCACCAGTACACACAGCAGAACCTAAACCCATACCATTATTGCTAAGCAGCAAGACAGGGGCCCATTGCACTCCCACGGGGCCTTTTTAAATGCAATCCATAACCCGGATTTGCCAGGAACCCTTCTTACTCCTCCTACTTGCATGTGACACTGGGCTTAGGATCTGCATAGGAAACACACACACAAGCACACACCTACCTTTGTTGCCTGCAGATGCCTCCTTGGCTGTCCCCAAACGGTATCAAACCAACACCCACGGGAAGCTGTAAGCATAGAGGACATGCCTGCACCCCATTGGACTTACCTGTGTGGGTTAAACCCGGGTTATTTGACAACCTATGGCGGTGATGGTTCTGCTCAGGCAGAGCAGTGCTGATGCTCCTCATAAAGCTGTCGCTGCTGTGAAGGTTCTAGGTGACATCACAAATCCCTATGGTTACATACACAACAAAGCTGGGTTGTTGTTGTTTACACTCTGCAAGGCCTGTGGAAGTGAGTGACATCATAGCACTGTAGTTCTGAGGGTTCTAGATGGATGCAACAATCTCCTGTTGCTTCTATGAAGGCCATAATAGACGACATCACCAAACAGCTCCATAGTCACATACACAGCAAAGGAGAGATGTTGTTTACACCTAGTGATGTCAGTGGTATTGAGTGACATCACAGCACAGTGCTAAGGCTCCTGGGCCTGGACACAGCAGCGGCTGCAATATCTCAACGGAGAATACGTTTATATATATGTGTGTGTGTGCGCGTATATATATATATATATATATATATATATATATATATATATTTCTCCGCCGAAATCACTTTTAAACCCATTTCCACCTTTTTTTCCCTTCTCTTCCTCTTACTTTTTTTTCACGTTTTTTTACGTTTTTCTCCTTTTCGCCTCTTTTCTGGGCGTATTATTCTTCTTTTTCTTCTTTTTTTTCGTCTAATGCATACCCCATCAGTGCAGCAATGCTTATTCAATACCGCCAGCAGATGGAGACACTGGGGGATAATTTTCTAAGGATTTATACTGATTTTTCCTGTCTGAATTTGTCGCACAGAAAGTTGCAGGCCAAATATGTGTGACATTTCTGCGACTTTAGCTTCTAGAGCATTTTTACAACATTATACATAGGTGCTGAATACATAAAAAGCGACTGTTCAGCGACAGACAAGTCGCATCGGCTGAAAGTAGGCCAGAATGTCAGTCCATGTTGGAGCAGGTTTAGATACAGTCTAAAGTATAGATCTCAAAGTCTGTGCACAGAATTTAGCAAGGGCCTCGCACCTTCTGATGCATCAGGTAGGTGCACAATAGCATAGCCTAACCCTCTGTACTTTGGTCTATATTGATGCGGGACATAGATAGCCAGCTGATGACCAATCCATTAGTGCAATGGATGGCTGGAAGCATTTGTCTTTGCCTTTGCAATACCACAGAAGCAATGCATGGTCAATGTACAGCAATGACACACCTGTGTGAACAGCCAGGAGACCCCCCCCCCCATGTTATGTTACATAGTTACATAGTTAGTACGGTCGAAAAAAGACATATGTCCATCAAGTTCAACCAGGGAATTAAGGGGTAGGGGTGTGGCGCGATATTGGGGAAGGGATGAGATTTTATATTTCTTCATAAGCATTAATCTTATTTTGTCAATTAGGAACATTCAGCACCCACCCGCTATCAAGGCAGCTGCCTATCATGTCATGCCCTACCTGCACAGGTGTGCTGGCTACTCAAATGATCCAATTAAGGAGGCCATTTAGTCAGCAGCAGCAGAAGTCCTGTGCCTGGACGCTCCAACAGCGGCCAGACACAAGCAGAAGCAGAAGCAGCAGAAGCAGCAGCAGCACCACCTTTTGTTTTTTGGCTGCAGCAGCAGCAAGGCCCACAGGGCTGGCTAGCTGGCTAGCCAGCAAGCAGGTAGCAATGAAAGTAGGAATCTTTCTTTTTAACCCTGTAAGGGGGTGGTGCACTGTACCTGAAGATACTGCCATATCGGGTCAATGCATAGGGCGACGGAAGCAAGCTTCGAAATCGGCCCCCGTTCTCAAAAATCCATTTAATATATGGTCCCCAGATAGGGGACGTATCAGATATTAAACTGATAAGAACAGATACTACACTTGATCTTAGCCAAAAGGCCGAGAAGCGATAACCGTGAAAGGGGCGGGCCCAACAAGGTGCCCTTCATGGGCACTATCACTGCTTGCTGTCAGGGAGGCTGCCAGACAATTTTCCATGCACACTCTGGGCTGGGGGGCAGTCAACCACCAGTACACACAGCAGAACCTAAACCCATACCATTATTGCTAAGCAGCAAGACAGGGGCCCATTGCACTCCCACGGGGCCTTTTTAAATGCAATCCATAACCCGGATTTGCCAGGAACCCTTCTTACTCCTCCTACTTGCATGTGACACTGGGCTTAGGATCTGCATAGGAAACACACACACAAGCACACACCTACCTTTGTTGCCTGCAGATGCCTCCTTGGCTGTCCCCAAACGGTATCAAACCAACACCCACGGGAAGCTGTAAGCATAGAGGACATGCCTGCACCCCATTGGACTTACCTGTGTGGGTTAAACCCGGGTTATTTGACAACCTATGGCGGTGATGGTTCTGCTCAGGCAGAGCAGTGCTGATGCTCCTCATAAAGCTGTCGCTGCTGTGAAGGTTCTAGGTGACATCACAAATCCCTATGGTTACATACACAACAAAGCTGGGTTGTTGTTGTTTACACTCTGCAAGGCCTGTGGAAGTGAGTGACATCATAGCACTGTAGTTCTGAGGGTTCTAGATGGATGCAACAATCTCCTGTTGCTTCTATGAAGGCCATAATAGACGACATCACCAAACAGCTCCATAGTCACATACACATCAAAGGAGAGATGTTGTTTACACCTAGTGATGTCAGTGGTATTGAGTGACATCACAGCACAGTGCTAAGGCTCCTGGGCCTGGACACAGCAGCGGCTGCAATATCTCAACGGAGAATACGTTTATATATATGTGTGTGTGTGCGCGTATATATATATATATATATATATATATATATATATATATATATTTCTCCGCCGAAATCACTTTTAAACCCATTTCCACCTTTTTTTCCCTTCTCTTCCTCTTACTTTTTTTTCACGTTTTTTTACGTTTTTCTCCTTTTCGCCTCTTTTCTGGGCGTATTATTCTTCTTTTTCTTCTTTTTTTTCGTCTAATGCATACCCCATCAGTGCAGCAATGCTTATTCAATACCGCCAGCAGATGGAGACACTGGGGGATAATTTTCTAAGGATTTATACTGATTTTTCCTGTCTGAATTTGTCGCACAGAAAGCTGCAGGCCAAATATGTGTGACATTTCTGCGACTTTAGCTTCTAGAGCATTTTTACAACATTATACATAGGTGCTGAATACATAAAAAGCGACTGTTCAGCGACAGACAAGTCGCATCGGCTGAAAGTAGGCCAGAATGTCAGTCCATGTTGGAGCAGGTTTAGATACAGTCTAAAGTATAGATCTCAAAGTCTGTGCACAGAATTTAGCAAGGGCCTCGCACCTTCTGATGCATCAGGTAGGTGCACAATAGCATAGCCTAACCCTCTGTACTTTGGTCTATATTGATGCGGGACATAGACAGCCAGCTGATGACCAATCCATTAGTGCAATGGATGGCTGGAAGCATTTGTCTTTGCCTTTGCAATACCACAGAAGCAATGCATGGTCAATGTACAGCAATGACACACCTGTGTGAACAGCCAGGAGACCACCCCCCCCCATGTTATGTTACAGAGTTACATAGTTAGTACGGTCGAAAAAAGACATATGTCCATCAAGTTCAACCAGGGAATTAAGGGGTAGGGGTGTGGCGCGATATTGGGGAAGGGATGAGATTTTATATTTCTTCATAAGCATTAATCTTATTTTGTCAATTAGGAACATTCAGCACCCACCCGCTATCAAGGCAGCTGCCTATCATGTCATGCCCTACCTGCACAGGTGTGCTGGCTACTCAAATGATCCAATTAAGGAGGCCGTTTAGTCAGCAGCAGCAGAAGTCCTGTGCCTGGACGCTCCAACAGCGGCCAGACACAAGCAGAAGCAGAAGCAGCAGAAGCAGCAGCAGCACCACCTTTTGTTTTTTGGCTGCAGCAGCAGCAAGGCCCACAGGGCTGGCTAGCTGGCTAGCCAGCAAGCAGGTAGCAATGAAAGTAGGAATCTTTCTTTTTAACCCTGTAAGGGGTGGTGCACTGTACCCGAAGATACTGCCATATCGGGTCAATGCATAGGGCGACGGAAGCAAGCTTCGAAATCGGCCCCCGTTCTCAAAAATCCATTTAATATATGGTCCCCAGATAGGGGACGTATCAGATATTAAACTGATAAGAACAGATACTACACTTGATCTTAGCCAAAAGGCCGAGAAGCGATAACCGTGAAAGGGGCGGGCCCAACAAGGTGCCCTTCATGGGCACTATCACTGCTTGCTGTCAGGGAGGCTGCCAGACAATTTTCCATGCACACTCTGGGCTGGGGGGCAGTCAACCACCAGTACACACAGCAGAACCTAAACCCATACCATTATTGCTAAGCAGCAAGACAGGGGCCCATTGCACTCCCACGGGGCCTTTTTAAATGCAATCCATAACCCGGATTTGCCAGGAACCCTTCTTACTCCTCCTACTTGCATGTGACACTGGGCTTAGGATCTGCATAGGAAACACACACACAAGCACACACCTACCTTTGTTGCCTGCAGATGCCTCCTTGGCTGTCCCCAAACGGTATCAAACCAACACCCACGGGAAGCTGTAAGCATAGAGGACATGCCTGCACCCCATTGGACTTACCTGTGTGGGTTAAACCCGGGTTATTTGACAACCTATGGCGGTGATGGTTCTGCTCAGGCAGAGCAGTGCTGATGCTCCTCATAAAGCTGTCGCTGCTGTGAAGGTTCTAGGTGACATCACAAATCCCTATGGTTACATACACAACAAAGCTGGGTTGTTGTTGTTTACACTCTGCAAGGCCTGTGGAAGTGAGTGACATCATAGCACTGTAGTTCTGAGGGTTCTAGATGGATGCAACAATCTCCTGTTGCTTCTATGAAGGCCATAATAGACGACATCACCAAACAGCTCCATAGTCACATACACAGCAAAGGAGAGATGTTGTTTACACCTAGTGATGTCAGTGGTATTGAGTGACATCACAGCACAGTGCTAAGGCTCCTGGGCCTGGACACAGCAGCGGCTGCAATATCTCAACGGAGAATACGTTTATATATATGTGTGTGTGTGCGCGTATATATATATATATATATATATATATATATATATATATATATATTTCTCCGCCGAAATCACTTTTAAACCCATTTCCACCTTTTTTTCCCTTCTCTTCCTCTTACTTTTTTTTCAAGTTTTTTTACGTTTTTCTCCTTTTCGCCTCTTTTCTGGGCGTATTATTCTTCTTTTTCTTCTTTTTTTTCGTCTAATGCATACCCCATCAGTGCAGCAATGCTTATTCAATACCGCCAGCAGATGGAGACACTGGGGGATAATTTTCTAAGGATTTATACTGATTTTTCCTGTCTGAATTTGTCGCACAGAAAGTTGCAGGCCAAATATGTGTGACATTTCTGCGACTTTAGCTTCTAGAGCATTTTTACAACATTATACATAGGTGCTGAATACATAAAAAGCGACTGTTCAGCGACAGACAAGTCGCATCGGCTGAAAGTAGGCCAGAATGTCAGTCCATGTTGGAGCAGGTTTAGATACAGTCTAAAGTATAGATCTCAAAGTCTGTGCACAGAATTTAGCAAGGGCCTCGCACCTTCTGATGCATCAGGTAGGTGCACAATAGCATAGCCTAACCCTCTGTACTTTGGTCTATATTGATGCGGGACATAGACAGCCAGCTGATGACCAATCCATTAGTGCAATGGATGGCTGGAAGCATTTGTCTTTGCCTTTGCAATACCACAGAAGCAATGCATGGTCAATGTACAGCAATGACACACCTGTGTGAACAGCCAGGAGACCCCCCCCCCCATGTTATGTTACATAGTTACATAGTTAGTACGGTCGAAAAAAGACATATGTCCATCAAGTTCAACCAGGGAATTAAGGGGTAGGGGTGTGGCGCGATATTGGGGAAGGGATGAGATTTTATATTTCTTCATAAGCATTAATCTTATTTTGTCAATTAGGAACATTCAGCACCCACCCGCTATCAAGGCAGCTGCCTATCATGTCATGCCCTACCTGCACAGGTGTGCTGGCTACTCAAATGATCCAATTAAGGAGGCCATTTAGTCAGCAGCAGCAGAAGTCCTGTGCCTGGACGCTCCAACAGCGGCCAGACACAAGCAGAAGCAGAAGCAGCAGAAGCAGCAGCAGCACCACCTTTTGTTTTTTGGCTGCAGCAGCAGCAAGGCCCACAGGGCTGGCTAGCTGGCTAGCCAGCAAGCAGGTAGCAATGAAAGTAGGAATCTTTCTTTTTAACCCTGTAAGGGGGTGGTGCACTGTACCCGAAGATACTGCCATATCGGGTCAATGCATAGGGCGACGGAAGCAAGCTTCAAAATCGGCCCCCGTTCTCAAAAATCCATTTAATATATGGTCCCCAGATAGGGGACGTATCAGATATTAAACTGATAAGAACAGATACTACACTTGATCTTAGCCAAAAGGCCGAGAAGCGATAACCGTGAAAGGGGCGGGCCCAACAAGGTGCCCTTCATGGGCACTATCACTGCTTGCTGTCAGGGAGGCTGCCAGACAATTTTCCATGCACACTCTGGGCTGGGGGGCAGTCAACCACCAGTACACACAGCAGAACCTAAACCCATACCATTATTGCTAAGCAGCAAGACAGGGGCCCATTGCACTCCCACGGGTCCTTTTTAAATGCAGTCCATAACCCGGATTTGCCAGGAACCCTTCTTACTCCTCCTACTTGCATGTGACACTGGGCTTAGGATCTGCATAGGAAACACACACACAAGCACACACCTACCTTTGTTGCCTGCAGATGCCTCCTTGGCTGTCCCCAAACGGTATCAAACCAACACCCACGGGAAGCTGTAAGCATAGAGGACATGCCTGCACCCCATTGGACTTACCTGTGTGGGTTAAACCCGGGTTATTTGACAACCTATGGCGGTGATGGTTCTGCTCAGGCAGAGCAGTGCTGATGCTCCTCATAAAGCTGTCGCTGCTGTGAAGGTTCTAGGTGACATCACAAATCCCTATGGTTACATACACAACAAAGCTGGGTTGTTGTTGTTTACACTCTGCAAGGCCTGTGGAAGTGAGTGACATCATAGCACTGTAGTTCTGAGGGTTCTAGATGGATGCAACAATCTCCTGTTGCTTCTATGAAGGCCATAATAGACGACATCACCAAACAGCTCCATAGTCACATACACAGCAAAGGAGAGATGTTGTTTACACCTAGTGATGTCAGTGGTATTGAGTGACATCACAGCACAGTGCTAAGGCTCCTGGGCCTGGACACAGCAGCGGCTGCAATATCTCAACGGAGAATACGTTTATATATATGTGTGTGTGTGCGCGTATATATATATATATATATATATATATATATATATATATATATATTTCTCCGCCGAAATCACTTTTAAACCCATTTCCACCTTTTTTTCCCTTCTCTTCCTCTTACTTTTTTTTCACGTTTTTTTACGTTTTTCTCCTTTTCGCCTCTTTTCTGGGCGTATTATTCTTCTTTTTCTTCTTTTTTTTCGTCTAATGCATACCCCATCAGTGCAGCAATGCTTATTCAATACCGCCAGCAGATGGAGACACTGGGGGATAATTTTCTAAGGATTTATACTGATTTTTCCTGTCTGAATTTGTCGCACAGAAAGTTGCAGGCCAAATATGTGTGACATTTCTGCGACTTTAGCTTCTAGAGCATTTTTACAACATTATACATAGGTGCTGAATACATAAAAAGGGACTGTTCAGCGACAGACAAGTCGCATCGGCTGAAAGTAGGCCAGAATGTCAGTCCATGTTGGAGCAGGTTTAGATACAGTCTAAAGTATAGATCTCAAAGTCTGTGCACAGAATTTAGCAAGGGCCTCGCACCTTCTGATGCATCAGGTAGGTGCACAATAGCATAGCCTAACCCTCTGTACTTTGGTCTATATTGATGCGGGACATAGACAGCCAGCTGATGACCAATCCATTAGTGCAATGGATGGCTGGAAGCATTTGTCTTTGCCTTTGCAATACCACAGAAGCAATGCATGGTCAATGTACAGCAATGACACACCTGTGTGAACAGCCAGGAGACCCCCCCCCCCCCCCCATGTTATGTTACATAGTTACATAGTTAGTACGGTCGAAAAAAGACATATGTCCATCAAGTTCAACCAGGGAATTAAGGGGTAGGGGTGTGGCGCGATATTGGGGAAGGGATGAGATTTTATATTTCTTCATAAGCATTAATCTTATTTTGTCAATTAGGAACATTCAGCACCCACCCGCTATCAAGGCAGCTGCCTATCATGTCATGCCCTACCTGCACAGGTGTGCTGGCTACTCAAATGATCCAATTAAGGAGGCCGTTTAGTCAGCAGCAGCAGAAGTCCTGTGCCTGGACGCTCCAACAGCGGCCAGACACAAGCAGAAGCAGAAGCAGCAGAAGCACCACCTTTTGTTCTTTGGCTGCAGCAGCAGCAAGGCCCACAGGGCTGGCTAGCTGGCTAGCCAGCAAGCAGGTAGCAATGAAAGTAGGAATCTTTCTTTTTAACCCTGTAAGGGGGTGGTGCACTGTACCCGAAGATACTGCCATATCGGGTCAATGCATAGGGCGACGGAAGCAAGCTTCGAAATCGGCCCCCGTTCTCAAAAATCCATTTAATATATGGTCCCCAGATAGGGGACGTATCAGATATTAAACTGATAAGAACAGATACTACACTTGATCTTAGCCAAAAGGCCGAGAAGCGATAACCGTGAAAGGGGCGGGCCCAACAAGGTGCCCTTCATGGGCACTATCACTGCTTGCTGTCAGGGAGGCTGCCAGACAATTTTCCATGCACACTCTGGGCTGGGGGGCAGTCAACCACCAGTACACACAGCAGAACCTAAACCCATACCATTATTGCTAAGCAGCAAGACAGGGGCCCATTGCACTCCCACGGGGCCTTTTTAAATGCAATCCATAACCCGGATTTGCCAGGAACCCTTCTTACTCCTCCTACTTGCATGTGACACTGGGCTTAGGATCTGCATAGGAAACACACACACAAGCACACACCTACCTTTGTTGCCTGCAGATGCCTCCTTGGCTGTCCCCAAACGGTATCAAACCAACACCCACGGGAAGCTGTAAGCATAGAGGACATGCCTGCACCCCATTGGACTTACCTGTGTGGGTTAAACCCGGGTTATTTGACAACCTATGGCGGTGATGGTTCTGCTCAGGCAGAGCAGTGCTGATGCTCCTCATAAAGCTGTCGCTGCTGTGAAGGTTCTAGGTGACATCACAAATCCCTATGGTTACATACACAACAAAGCTGGGTTGTTGTTGTTTACACTCTGCAAGGCCTGTGGAAGTGAGTGACATCATAGCACTGTAGTTCTGAGGGTTCTAGATGGATGCAACAATCTCCTGTTGCTTCTATGAAGGCCATAATAGACGACATCACCAAACAGCTCCATAGTCACATACACAGCAAAGGAGAGATGTTGTTTACACCTAGTGATGTCAGTGGTATTGAGTGACATCACAGCACAGTGCTAAGGCTCCTGGGCCTGGACACAGCAGCGGCTGCAATATCTCAACGGAGAATACGTTTATATATATGTGTGTGTGTGCGCGTATATATATATATATATATATATATATATATATATATATTTCTCCGCCGAAATCACTTTTAAACCCATTTCCACCTTTTTTTCCCTTCTCTTCCTCTTACTTTTTTTTCACGTTTTTTTACGTTTTTCTCCTTTTCGCCTCTTTTCTGGGCGTATTATTCTTCTTTTTCTTCTTTTTTTTTCGTCTAATGCATACCCCATCAGTGCAGCAATGCTTATTCAATACCGCCAGCAGATGGAGACACTGGGGGATAATTTTCTAAGGATTTATACTGATTTTTCCTGTCTGAATTTGTCGCACAGAAAGTTGCAGGCCAAATATGTGTGACATTTCTGCGACTTTAGCTTCTAGAGCATTTTTACAACATTATACATAGGTGCTGAATACATAAAAAGCGACTGTTCAGCGACAGACAAGTCGCATCGGCTGAAAGTAGGCCAGAATGTCAGTCCATGTTGGAGCAGGTTTAGATACAGTCTAAAGTATAGATCTCAAAGTCTGTGCACAGAATTTAGCAAGGGCCTCGCACCTTCTGATGCATCAGGTAGGTGCACAATAGCATAGCCTAACCCTCTGTACTTTGGTCTATATTGATGCGGGACATAGACAGCCAGCTGATGACCAATCCATTAGTGCAATGGATGGCTGGAAGCATTTGTCTTTGCCTTTGCAATACCACAGAAGCAATGCATGGTCAATGTACAGCAATGACACACCTGTGTGAACAGCCAGGAGACCCCCCCCCCCTCCCCCCCCCATGTTATGTTACATAGTTACATAGTTAGTACGGTCGAAAAAAGACATATGTCCATCAAGTTCAACCAGGGAATTAAGGGGTAGGGGTGTGGCGCGATATTGGGGAAGGGATGAGATTTTATATTTCTTCATAAGCATTAATCTTATTTTGTCAATTAGGAACATTCAGCACCCACCCGCTATCAAGGCAGCTGCCTATCATGTCATGCCCTACCTGCACAGGTGTGCTGGCTACTCAAATGATCCAATTAAGGAGGCCATTTAGTCAGCAGCAGCAGAAGTCCTGTGCCTGGACGCTCCAACAGCGGCCAGACACAAGCAGAAGCAGAAGCAGCAGAAGCAGCAGCAGCACCACCTTTTGTTTTTTGGCTGCAGCAGCAGCAAGGCCCACAGGGCTGGCTAGCTGGCTAGCCAGCAAGCAGGTAGCAATGAAAGTAGGAATCTTTCTTTTTAACCCTGTAAGGGGGTGGTGCACTGTACCCGAAGATACTGCCATATCGGGTCAATGCATAGGGCGACGGAAGCAAGCTTCGAAATCGGCCCCCGTTCTCAAAAATCCATTTAATATATGGTCCCCAGATAGGGGACGTATCAGATATTAAACTGATAAGAACAGATACTACACTTGATCTTAGCCAAAAGGCCGAGAAGCGATAACCGTGAAAGGGGCGGGCCCAACAAGGTGCCCTTCATGGGCACTATCACTGCTTGCTGTCAGGGAGGCTGCCAGACAATTTTCCATGCACACTCTGGGCTGGGGGGCAGTCAACCACCAGTACACACAGCAGAACCTAAACCCATACCATTATTGCTAAGCAGCAAGACAGGGGCCCATTGCACTCCCACGGGGCCTTTTTAAATGCAATCCATAACCCGGATTTGCCAGGAACCCTTCTTACTCCTCCTACTTGCATGTGACACTGGGCTTAGGATCTGCATAGGAAACACACACACAAGCACACACCTACCTTTGTTGCCTGCAGATGCCTCCTTGGCTGTCCCCAAACGGTATCAAACCAACACCCACGGGAAGCTGTAAGCATAGAGGACATGCCTGCACCCCATTGGACTTACCTGTGTGGGTTAAACCCGGGTTATTTGACAACCTATGGCGGTGATGGTTCTGCTCAGGCAGAGCAGTGCTGATGCTCCTCATAAAGCTGTCGCTGCTGTGAAGGTTCTAGGTGACATCACAAATCCCTATGGTTACATACACAACAAAGCTGGGTTGTTGTTGTTTACACTCTGCAAGGCCTGTGGAAGTGAGTGACATCATAGCACTGTAGTTCTGAGGGTTCTAGATGGATGCAACAATCTCCTGTTGCTTCTATGAAGGCCATAATAGACGACATCACCAAACAGCTCCATAGTCACATACACAGCAAAGGAGAGATGTTGTTTACACCTAGTGATGTCAGTGGTATTGAGTGACATCACAGCACAGTGCTAAGGCTCCTGGGCCTGGACACAGCAGCGGCTGCAATATCTCAACGGAGAATACGTTTATATATATGTGTGTGTGTGCGCGTATATATATATATATATATATATATATATATATATATATATATATTTCTCCGCCGAAATCACTTTTAAACCCATTTCCACCTTTTTTTCCCTTCTCTTCCTCTTACTTTTTTTTCAAGTTTTTTTACGTTTTTCTCCTTTTCGCCTCTTTTCTGGGCGTATTATTCTTCTTTTTCTTCTTTTTTTTCGTCTAATGCATACCCCATCAGTGCAGCAATGCTTATTCAATACCGCCAGCAGATGGAGACACTGGGGGATAATTTTCTAAGGATTTATACTGATTTTTCCTGTCTGAATTTGTCGCACAGAAAGTTGCAGGCCAAATATGTGTGACATTTCTGCGACTTTAGCTTCTAGAGCATTTTTACAACATTATACATAGGTGCTGAATACATAAAAAGCGACTGTTCAGCGACAGACAAGTCGCATCGGCTGAAAGTAGGCCAGAATGTCAGTCCATGTTGGAGCAGGTTTAGATACAGTCTAAAGTATAGATCTCAAAGTCTGTGCACAGAATTTAGCAAGGGCCTCGCACCTTCTGATGCATCAGGTAGGTGCACAATAGCATAGCCTAACCCTCTGTACTTTGGTCTATATTGATGCGGGACATAGACAGCCAGCTGATGACCAATCCATTAGTGCAATGGATGGCTGGAAGCATTTGTCTTTGCCTTTGCAATACCACAGAAGCAATGCATGGTCAATGTACAGCAATGACACACCTGTGTGAACAGCCAGGAGACCCCCCCCCCCCCCCCATGTTATGTTACATAGTTACATAGTTAGTACAGTCGAAAAAAGACATATGTCCATCAAGTTCAACCAGGGAATTAAGGGGTAGGGGTGTGGCGCGATATTGGGGAAGGGATGAGATTTTATATTTCTTCATAAGCATTAATCTTATTTTGTCAATTAGGAACATTCAGCACCCACCCGCTATCAAGGCAGCTGCCTATCATGTCATGCCCTACCTGCACAGGTGTGCTGGCTACTCAAATGATCCAATTAAGGAGGCCATTTAGTCAGCAGCAGCAGAAGTCCTGTGCCTGGACGCTCCAACAGCGGCCAGACACAAGCAGAAGCAGAAGCAGCAGAAGCAGCAGCAGCACCACCTTTTGTTTTTTGGCTGCAGCAGCAGCAAGGCCCACAGGGCTGGCTAGCTGGCTAGCCAGCAAGCAGGTAGCAATGAAAGTAGGAATCTTTCTTTTTAACCCTGTAAGGGGGTGGTGCACTGTACCCGAAGATACTGCCATATCGGGTCAATGCATAGGGCGACGGAAGCAAGCTTCGAAATCGGCCCCCGTTCTCAAAAATCCATTTAATATATGGTCCCCAGATAGGGGACGTATCAGATATTAAACTGATAAGAACAGATACTACACTTGATCTTAGCCAAAAGGCCGAGAAGCGATAACCGTGAAAGGGGCGGGCCCAACAAGGTGCCCTTCATGGGCACTATCACTGCTTGCTGTCAGGGAGGCTGCCAGACAATTTTCCATGCACACTCTGGGCTGGGGGGCAGTCAACCACCAGTACACACAGCAGAACCTAAACCCATACCATTATTGCTAAGCAGCAAGACAGGGGCCCATTGCACTCCCACGGGGCCTTTTTAAATGCAATCCATAACCCGGATTTGCCAGGAACCCTTCTTACTCCTCCTACTTGCATGTGACACTGGGCTTAGGATCTGCATAGGAAACACACACACAAGCACACACCTACCTTTGTTGCCTGCAGATGCCTCCTTGGCTGTCCCCAAACGGTATCAAACCAACACCCACGGGAAGCTGTAAGCATAGAGGACATGCCTGCACCCCATTGGACTTACCTGTGTGGGTTAAACCCGGGTTATTTGACAACCTATGGCGGTGATGGTTCTGCTCAGGCAGAGCAGTGCTGATGCTCCTCATAAAGCTGTCGCTGCTGTGAAGGTTCTAGGTGACATCACAAATCCCTATGGTTACATACACAACAAAGCTGGGTTGTTGTTGTTTACACTCTGCAAGGCCTGTGGAAGTGAGTGACATCATAGCACTGTAGTTCTGAGGGTTCTAGATGGATGCAACAATCTCCTGTTGCTTCTATGAAGGCCATAATAGACAACATCACCAAACAGCTCCATAGTCACATACACAGCAAAGGAGAGATGTTGTTTACACCTAGTGATGTCAGTGGTATTGAGTGACATCACAGCACAGTGCTAAGGCTCCTGGGCCTGGACACAGCAGCGGCTGCAATATCTCAACGGAGAATACGTTTATATATATGTGTGTGTGTGCGCGTATATATATATATATATATATATATATATATATTTCTCCGCCAAAATCACTTTTAAACCCATTTCCACCTTTTTTTCCCTTCTCTTCCTCTTACTTTTTTTTCAAGTTTTTTTACGTTTTTCTCCTTTTCGCCTCTTTTCTGGGCGTATTATTCTT
>NW_026608772.1:0-53843 GCF_029499605.1 Hyla sarda | reverse complement strand
CGACCGTATAACTATGTAACTATGTAACATAACATGGGGGGGTCTCCTGGCTGTTCACACAGGTGTGTCATTGCTGTACATTGACCATGCATTGCTTCTGTGGTATTGCAAAGGCAAAGACAAATGCTTCCAGCCATCCATTGCACTAATGGATTGGTCATCAGCTGGCTGTCTATGTCCCGCATCAATATAGACCAAAGTACAGAGGGTTAGGCTATGCTATAGTGCACCTACCTGATGCATCAGAAGGTGCGAGGCCCTTGCTAAATTCTGTGCACAGACTTTGAGATCTATGCTTTAGACTGTATCTAAACCTGCTCCAACATGGACTGACATTCTGGCCTACTTTCAGCCGATGCGACTTGTCTGTCGCTGAACAGTCGCTTTTTATGTATTCAGCACCTATGTATAATGTTGTAAAAATGCTCTAGAAGCTAAAGTCGCAGAAATGTCACACATATTTGGCCTGCAACTTTCTGTGCGACAAATTCAGACAGGAAAAATCAGTATAATTCCTTAGAAAATTATCCCCCAGTGTCTCCATCTGCTGGCGGTATTGAATAAGCATTGCTGCACTGATGGGGTATGCATTAGACGAAAAAAAAGAAGAAAAAGAAGAATAATACGCCCAGAAAAGAGGCGAAAAGGAGAAAAACGTAAAAAAACGTGAAAAAAAAGTAAGAGGAAGAGAAGGGAAAAAAAGGTGGAAATGGGTTTAAAAGTGATTTCGGCGGAGAAATATATATATATATATATATATATATATATATATATATATATATATATATATACGCGCACACACACACATATATATAAACGTATTCTCCGTTGAGATATTGCAGCCGCTGCTGTGTCCAGGCCCAGGAGCCTTAGCACTGTGCTGTGATGTCACTCAATACCACTGACATCACTAGGTGTAAACAACATCTCTCCTTTGCTGTGTATGTGACTATGGAGCTGTTTGGTGATGTCGTCTATTATGGCCTTCATAGAAGCAACAGGAGATTGTTGCATCCATCTAGAACCCTCAGAACTACAGTGCTATGATGTCACTCACTTCCACAGGCCTTGCAGAGTGTAAACAACAACAACCCAGCTTTGTTGTGTATGTAACCATAGGGATTGTGATGTCACCTAGAACCTTCACAGCAGCGACAGCTTTATGAGGAGCATCAGCACTGCTCTGCCTGAGCAGAACCATCACCGCCATAGGTTGTCAAATAACCCGGATTTAACCCACACAGGTAAGTCCAATGGGGTGCAGGCATGTCCTCTATGCTTACAGCTTCCCGTGGGTGTTGGTTTGATACCGTTTGGGGACAGCCAAGGAGGCATCTGCAGGCAACAAAGGTAGGTGTGTGCTTGTGTGTGTGTTTCCTATGCAGATCCTAAGCCCAGTGTCACATGCAAGTAGGAGGAGTAAGAAGGGTTCCTGGCAAATCCGGGTTATGGATTGCATTTAAAAAGGCCCCGTGGGAGTGCAATGGGCCCCTGTCTTGCTGCTTAGCAATAATGGTATGGGTTTAGGTTCTGCTGTGTGTACTGGTGGTTGACTGCCCCCCAGCCCAGAGTGTGCATGGAAAATTGTCTGGCAGCCTCCCTGACAGCAAGCAGTGATAGTGCCCATGAAGGGGACCTTGTTGGGCCCGCCCCTTTCACGGTTATCGCTTCTCGGCCTTTTGGCTAAGATCAAGTGTAGTATCTGTTCTTATCAGTTTAATATCTGATACGTCCCCTATCTGGGGACCATATATTAAATGGATTTTTGAGAACGGGGGCCGATTTCGAAGCTTGCTTCCGTCGCCCTATGCATTGACCCGATATGGCAGTATCTTCGGGTACAGTGCACCACCCCCTTACAGGGTTAAAAAGAAAGATTCCTACTTTCATTGCTACCTGCTTGCTGGCTAGCCAGCTAGCCAGCCCTGTGGGCCTTGCTGCTGCTGCTGCTGCTGCAGCCAAAAAACAAAAGGTGGTGCTGCTGCTGCTTCTGCTGCTTCTGCTTGTGTCTGGCCGCTGTTGGAGCGTCCAGGCACAGGACTTCTGCTGCTGCTGACTAAATGGCCTCCTTAATTGGATCATTTGAGTAGCCAGCACACCTGTGCAGGTAGGGCATGACATGATAGGCAGCTGCCTTGATAGCGGGTGGGTGCTGAATGTTCCTAATTGACAAAATAAGATTAATGCTTATGAAGAAATATAAAATCTCATCCCTTCCCCAATATCGCGCCACACCCCTACCCCTTAATTCCCTGGTTGAACTTGATGGACATATGTCTTTTTTCGACCGTACTAACTATGTAACTATGTAACATAACATGGGGGGGTCTCCTGGCTGTTCACACAGGTGTGTCATTGCTGTACATTGACCATGCATTGCTTCTGTGGTATTGCAAAGGCAAAGACAAATGCTTCCAGCCATCCATTGCACTAATGGATTGGTCATCAGCTGGCTGTCTATGTCCCGCATCAATATAGACCAAAGTACAGAGGGTTAGGCTATGCTATAGTGCACCTACCTGATGCATCAGAAGGTGCGAGGCCCTTGCTAAATTCTGTGCACAGACTTTGAGATCTATGCTTTAGACTGTATCTAAACCTGCTCCAACATGGACTGACATTCTGGCCTACTTTCAGCCGATGCGACTTGTCTGTCGCTGAACAGTCGCTTTTTATGTATTCAGCACCTATGTATAATGTTGTAAAAATGCTCTAGAAGCTAAAGTCGCAGAAATGTCACACATATTTGGCCTGCAACTTTCTGTGCGACAAATTCAGACAGGAAAAATCAGTATAAATCCTTAGAAAATTATCCCCCAGTGTCTCCATCTGCTGGCGGTATTGAATAAGCATTGCTGCACTGATGGGGTATGCATTAGACGAAAAAAAAGAAGAAAAAGAAGAATAATACGCCCAGAAAAGAGGCGAAAAGGAGAAAAACGTAAAAAAACGTGAAAAAAAAGTAAGAGGAAGAGAAGGGAAAAAAAGGTGGAAATGGGTTTAAAAGTGATTTCGGCGGAGAAATATATATATATATATATATATATATATATATATATATATATACGCGCACACACACACATATATATAAACGTATTCTCCGTTGAGATATTGCAGCCGCTGCTGTGTCCAGGCCCAGGAGCCTTAGCACTGTGCTGTGATGTCACTCAATACCACTGACATCACTAGGTGTAAACAACATCTCTCCTTTGCTGTGTATGTGACTATGGAGCTGTTTGGTGATGTCGTCTATTATGGCCTTCATAGAAGCAACAGGAGATTGTTGCATCCATCTAGAACCCTCAGAACTACAGTGCTATGATGTCACTCACTTCCACAGGCCTTGCAGAGTGTAAACAACAACAACCCAGCTTTGTTGTGTATGTAACCATAGGGATTGTGATGTCACCTAGAACCTTCACAGCAGCGACAGCTTTATGAGGAGCATCAGCACTGCTCTGCCTGAGCAGAACCATCACCGCCATAGGTTGTCAAATAACCCGGATTTAACCCACACAGGTAAGTCCAATGGGGTGCAGGCATGTCCTCTATGCTTACAGCTTCCCGTGGGTGTTGGTTTGATACCGTTTGGGGACAGCCAAGGAGGCATCTGCAGGCAACAAAGGTAGGTGTGTGCTTGTGTGTGTGTTTCCTATGCAGATCCTAAGCCCAGTGTCACATGCAAGTAGGAGGAGTAAGAAGGGTTCCTGGCAAATCCGGGTTATGGATTGCATTTAAAAAGGCCCCGTGGGAGTGCAATGGGCCCCTGTCTTGCTGCTTAGCAATAATGGTATGGGTTTAGGTTCTGCTGTGTGTACTGGTGGTTGACTGCCCCCCAGCCCAGAGTGTGCATGGAAAATTGTCTGGCAGCCTCCCTGACAGCAAGCAGTGATAGTGCCCATGAAGGGGACCTTGTTGGGCCCGCCCCTTTCACGGTTATCGCTTCTCGGCCTTTTGGCTAAGATCAAGTGTAGTATCTGTTCTTATCAGTTTAATATCTGATACGTCCCCTATCTGGGGACCATATATTAAATGGATTTTTGAGAACGGGGGCCGATTTCGAAGCTTGCTTCCGTCGCCCTATGCATTGACCCGATATGGCAGTATCTTCGGGTACAGTGCACCACCCCCTTACAGGGTTAAAAAGAAAGATTCCTACTTTCATTGCTACCTGCTTGCTGGCTAGCCAGCTAGCCAGCCCTGTGGGCCTTGCTGCTGCTGCTGCTGCTGCTGCAGCCAAAAAACAAAAGGTGGTGCTGCTGCTGCTTCTGCTGCTTCTGCTTGTGTCTGGCCGCTGTTGGAGCGTCCAGGCACAGGACTTCTGCTGCTGCTGACTAAATGGCCTCCTTAATTGGATCATTTGAGTAGCCAGCACACCTGTGCAGGTAGGGCATGACATGATAGGCAGCTGCCTTGATAGCGGGTGGGTGCTGAATGTTCCTAATTGACAAAATAAGATTAATGCTTATGAAGAAATATAAAATCTCATCCCTTCCCCAATATCGCGCCACACCCCTACCCCTTAATTCCCTGGTTGAACTTGATGGACATATGTCTTTTTTCGACCGTACTAACTATGTAACTATGTAACATAACATGGGGGGGTCTCCTGGCTGTTCACACAGGTGTGTCATTGCTGTACATTGACCATGCATTGCTTCTGTGGTATTGCAAAGGCAAAGACAAATGCTTCCAGCCATCCATTGCACTAATGGATTGGTCATCAGCTGGCTGTCTATGTCCCGCATCAATATAGACCAAAGTACAGAGGGTTAGGCTATGCTATAGTGCACCTACCTGATGCATCAGAAGGTGCGAGGCCCTTGCTAAATTCTGTGCACAGACTTTGAGATCTATGCTTTAGACTGTATCTAAACCTGCTCCAACATGGACTGACATTCTGGCCTACTTTCAGCCGATGCGACTTGTCTGTCGCTGAACAGTCGCTTTTTATGTATTCAGCACCTATGTATAATGTTGTAAAAATGCTCTAGAAGCTAAAGTCGCAGAAATGTCACACATATTTGGCCTGCAACTTTCTGTGCGACAAATTCAGACAGGAAAAATCAGTATAAATCCTTAGAAAATTATCCCCCAGTGTCTCCATCTGCTGGCGGTATTGAATAAGCATTGCTGCACTGATGGGGTATGCATTAGACGAAAAAAAAGAAGAAAAAGAAGAATAATACGCCCAGAAAAGAGGCGAAAAGGAGAAAAACGTAAAAAAACGTGAAAAAAAAGTAAGAGGAAGAGAAGGGAAAAAAAGGTGGAAATGGGTTTAAAAGTGATTTCGGCGGAGATATATATATATATATATATATATATATATATATATATATATATATATACGCGCACACACACACATATATATAAACGTATTCTCCGTTGAGATATTGCAGCCGCTGCTGTGTCCAGGCCCAGGAGCCTTAGCACTGTGCTGTGATGTCACTCAATACCACTGACATCACTAGGTGTAAACAACATCTCTCCTTTGCTGTGTATGTGACTATGGAGCTGTTTGGTGATGTCGTCTATTATGGCCTTCATAGAAGCAACAGGAGATTGTTGCATCCATCTAGAACCCTCAGAACTACAGTGCTATGATGTCACTCACTTCCACAGGCCTTGCAGAGTGTAAACAACAACAACCCAGCTTTGTTGTGTATGTAACCATAGGGATTGTGATGTCACCTAGAACCTTCACAGCAGCGACAGCTTTATGAGGAGCATCAGCACTGCTCTGCCTGAGCAGAACCATCACCGCCATAGGTTGTCAAATAACCCGGATTTAACCCACACAGGTAAGTCCAATGGGGTGCAGGCATGTCCTCTATGCTTACAGCTTCCCGTGGGTGTTGGTTTGATACCGTTTGGGGACAGCCAAGGAGGCATCTGCAGGCAACAAAGGTAGGTGTGTGCTTGTGTGTGTGTTTCCTATGCAGATCCTAAGCCCAGTGTCACATGCAAGTAGGAGGAGTAAGAAGGGTTCCTGGCAAATCCGGGTTATGGATTGCATTTAAAAAGGCCCCGTGGGAGTGCAATGGGCCCCTGTCTTGCTGCTTAGCAATAATGGTATGGGTTTAGGTTCTGCTGTGTGTACTGGTGGTTGACTGCCCCCCAGCCCAGAGTGTGCATGGAAAATTGTCTGGCAGCCTCCCTGACAGCAAGCAGTGATAGTGCCCATGAAGGGGACCTTGTTGGGCCCGCCCCTTTCACGGTTATCGCTTCTCGGCCTTTTGGCTAAGATCAAGTGTAGTATCTGTTCTTATCAGTTTAATATCTGATACGTCCCCTATCTGGGGACCATATATTAAATGGATTTTTGAGAACGGGGGCCGATTTCGAAGCTTGCTTCCGTCGCCCTATGCATTGACCCGATATGGCAGTATCTTCGGGTACAGTGCACCACCCCCTTACAGGGTTAAAAAGAAAGATTCCTACTTTCATTGCTACCTGCTTGCTGGCTAGCCAGCTAGCCAGCCCTGTGGGCCTTGCTGCTGCTGCTGCTGCTGCTGCAGCCAAAAAACAAAAGGTGGTGCTGCTGCTGCTTCTGCTGCTTCTGCTTGTGTCTGGCCGCTGTTGGAGCGTCCAGGCACAGGACTTCTGCTGCTGCTGACTAAATGGCCTCCTTAATTGGATCATTTGAGTAGCCAGCACACCTGTGCAGGTAGGGCATGACATGATAGGCAGCTGCCTTGATAGCGGGTGGGTGCTGAATGTTCCTAATTGACAAAATAAGATTAATGCTTATGAAGAAATATAAAATCTCATCCCTTCCCCAATATCGCGCCACACCCCTACCCCTTAATTCCCTGGTTGAACTTGATGGACATATGTCTTTTTTCGACCGTACTAACTATGTAACTATGTAACATAACATGGGGGGGTCTCCTGGCTGTTCACACAGGTGTGTCATTGCTGTACATTGACCATGCATTGCTTCTGTGGTATTGCAAAGGCAAAGACAAATGCTTCCAGCCATCCATTGCACTAATGGATTGGTCATCAGCTGGCTGTCTATGTCCCGCATCAATATAGACCAAAGTACAGAGGGTTAGGCTATGCTATAGTGCACCTACCTGATGCATCAGAAGGTGCGAGGCCCTTGCTAAATTCTGTGCACAGACTTTGAGATCTATGCTTTAGACTGTATCTAAACCTGCTCCAACATGGACTGACATTCTGGCCTACTTTCAGCCGATGCGACTTGTCTGTCGCTGAACAGTCGCTTTTTATGTATTCAGCACCTATGTATAATGTTGTAAAAATGCTCTAGAAGCTAAAGTCGCAGAAATGTCACACATATTTGGCCTGCAACTTTCTGTGCGACAAATTCAGACAGGAAAAATCAGTATAAATCCTTAGAAAATTATCCCCCAGTGTCTCCATCTGCTGGCGGTATTGAATAAGCATTGCTGCACTGATGGGGTATGCATTAGACGAAAAAAAAGAAGAAAAAGAAGAATAATACGCCCAGAAAAGAGGCGAAAAGGAGAAAAACGTAAAAAAACGTGAAAAAAAAGTAAGAGGAAGAGAAGGGAAAAAAAGGTGGAAATGGGTTTAAAAGTGATTTCGGTGGAGAATATATATATATATATATATATATATATATATATATATATATATATACGCGCACACACACACATATATATAAACGTATTCTCCGTTGAGATATTGCAGCCGCTGCTATGTCCAGGCCCAGGAGCCTTAGCACTGTGCTGTGATGTCACTCAATACCACTGACATCACTAGGTGTAAACAACATCTCTCCTTTGCTGTGTATGTGACTATGGAGCTGTTTGGTGATGTCGTCTATTATGGCCTTCATAGAAGCAACAGGAGATTGTTGCATCCATCTAGAACCCTCAGAACTACAGTGCTATGATGTCACTCACTTCCACAGGCCTTGCAGAGTGTAAACAACAACAACCCAGCTTTGTCGTGTATGTAACCATAGGGATTGTGATGTCACCTAGAACCTTCACAGCAGCGACAGCTTTATGAGGAGCATCAGCACTGCTCTGCCTGAGCAGAACCATCACCGCCATAGGTTGTCAAATAACCCGGATTTAACCCACACAGGTAAGTCCAATGGGGTGCAGGCATGTCCTCTATGCTTACAGCTTCCCGTGGGTGTTGGTTTGATACCGTTTGGGGACAGCCAAGGAGGCATCTGCAGGCAACAAAGGTAGGTGTGTGCTTGTGTGTGTGTTTCCTATGCAGATCCTAAGCCCAGTGTCACATGCAAGTAGGAGGAGTAAGAAGGGTTCCTGGCAAATCCGGGTTATGGATTGCATTTAAAAAGGCCCCGTGGGAGTGCAATGGGCCCCTGTCTTGCTGCTTAGCAATAATGGTATGGGTTTAGGTTCTGCTGTGTGTACTGGTGGTTGACTGCCCCCCAGCCCAGAGTGTGCATGGAAAATTGTCTGGCAGCCTCCCTGACAGCAAGCAGTGATAGTGCCCATGAAGGGGACCTTGTTGGGCCCGCCCCTTTCACGGTTATCGCTTCTCGGCCTTTTGGCTAAGATCAAGTGTAGTATCTGTTCTTATCAGTTTAATATCTGATACGTCCCCTATCTGGGGACCATATATTAAATGGATTTTTGAGAACGGGGGCCGATTTCGAAGCTTGCTTCCGTCGCCCTATGCATTGACCCGATATGGCAGTATCTTCGGGTACAGTGCACCACCCCCTTACAGGGTTAAAAAGAAAGATTCCTACTTTCATTGCTACCTGCTTGCTGGCTAGCCAGCTAGCCAGCCCTGTGGGCCTTGCTGCTGCTGCTGCTGCTGCTGCAGCCAAAAAACAAAAGGTGGTGCTGCTGCTGCTTCTGCTGCTTCTGCTTGTGTCTGGCCGCTGTTGGAGCGTCCAGGCACAGGACTTCTGCTGCTGCTGACTAAATGGCCTCCTTAATTGGATCATTTGAGTAGCCAGCACACCTGTGCAGGTAGGGCATGACATGATAGGCAGCTGCCTTGATAGCGGGTGGGTGCTGAATGTTCCTAATTGACAAAATAAGATTAATGCTTATGAAGAAATATAAAATCTCATCCCTTCCCCAATATCGCGCCACACCCCTACCCCTTAATTCCCTGGTTGAACTTGATGGACATATGTCTTTTTTCGACCGTACTAACTATGTAACTATGTAACATAACATGGGGGGGTCTCCTGGCTGTTCACACAGGTGTATCATTGCTGTACATTGACCATGCATTGCTTCTGTGGTATTGCAAAGGCAAAGACAAATGCTTCCAGCCATCCATTGCACTAATGGATTGGTCATCAGCTGGCTGTCTATGTCCCGCATCAATATAGACCAAAGTACAGAGGGTTAGGCTATGCTATAGTGCACCTACCTGATGCATCAGAAGGTGCGAGGCCCTTGCTAAATTCTGTGCACAGACTTTGAGATCTATGCTTTAGACTGTATCTAAACCTGCTCCAACATGGACTGACATTCTGGCCTACTTTCAGCCGATGCGACTTGTCTGTCGCTGAACAGTCGCTTTTTATGTATTCAGCACCTATGTGTTGTAAAAATGCTCTAGAAGCTAAAGTCGCAGAAATGTCACACATATTTGGCCTGCAACTTTCTGTGCGACAAATTCAGACAGGAAAAATCAGTATAAATCCTTAGAAAATTATCCCCCAGTGTCTCCATCTGCTGGCGGTATTGAATAAGCATTGCTGCACTGATGGGGTATGCATTAGACGAAAAAAAAGAAGAAAAAGAAGAATAATACGCCCAGAAAAGAGGCGAAAAGGAGAAAAACGTAAAAAAACGTGAAAAAAAAGTAAGAGGAAGAGAAGGGAAAAAAAGGTGGAAATGGGTTTAAAAGTGATTTCGGCGGTGAAATATATATATATATATATATATATATATATATATATATATATATACGCGCACACACACACATCATATATAAACGTATTCTCCGTTGAGATATTGCAGCCGCTGCTGTGTCCAGGCCCAGGAGCCTTAGCACTGTGCTGTGATGTCACTCAATACCACTGACATCACTAGGTGTAAACAACATCTCTCCTTTGCTGTGTATGTGACTATGGAGCTGTTTGGTGATGTCGTCTATTATGGCCTTCATAGAAGCAACAGGAGATTGTTGCATCCATCTAGAACCCTCAGAACTACAGTGCTATGATGTCACTCACTTCCACAGGCCTTGCAGAGTGTAAACAACAACAACCCAGCTTTGTTGTGTATGTAACCATAGGGATTGTTGATGTCACCTAGAACCTTCACAGCAGCGACAGCTTTATGAGGAGCATCAGCACTGCTCTGCCTGAGGCAGAACCATCACCGCCATAGGTTGTCAATAACCCGGATTTAACCCACACAGGTAAGTCCAATGGGGTGCAGGCATGTCCTCTATGCTTACAGCTTCCCGTGGGTGTTGGTTTGATACCGTTTGGGGACAGCCAAGGAGGCATCTGCAGGCAACAAAGGTAGGTGTGTGCTTGTGTGTGTGTTTCCTATGCAGATCCTAAGCCCAGTGTCACATGCAAGTAGGAGGAGTAAGAAGGGTTCCTGGCAAATCCGGGTTATGGATTGCATTTAAAAAGGCCCTGTGGTGAGTGCAATGGGCCCCTGTCTTGCTGCTTAGCAATAATGGTATGGGTTTAGGTTCTGCTGTGTGTACTGGTGGTTGACTGCCCCCCAGCCCAGAGTGTGCATGGAAAATTGTCTGGCAGCCTCCCTGACAGCAAGCAGTGATAGTGCCCATGAAGGGGACCTTGTTGGGGCCCGCCCCTTTCACGGTTATCGCTTCTCGGCCTTTTGGCTAAGATCAAGTGTAGTATCTGTTCTTATCAGTTTAATATCTGATACGTCCCCTATCTGGGGACCATATATTAAATGGATTTTTGAGAACGGGGGCCGATTTCGAAGCTTGCTTCCGTCGCCCTATGCATTGACCCGATATGGCAGTATCTTCGGGTACAGTGCACCACCCCCTTACAGGGTTAAAAAGAAAGATTCCTACTTTCATTGCTACCTGCTTGCTGGCTAGCCAGCTAGCCAGCCCTGTGGGCCTTGCTGCTGCTGCTGCTGCTGCTGCAGCCAAAAAACAAAAGGTGGTGCTGCTGCTGCTTCTGCTGCTTCTGCTTGTGTCTGGCCGCTGTTGGAGCGTCCAGGCACAGGACTTCTGCTGCTGCTGCTGACTAAATGGCCTCCTTAATTGGATCATTTGAGTAGCCAGCACACCTGTGCAGGTAGGGCATGACATGATAGGCAGCTGCCTTGATAGCGGGTGGGTGCTGAATGTTCCTAATTGACAAAATAAGATTAATGCTTATGAAGAAATATAAAATCTCATCCCTTCCCCAATATCGCGCCACACCCCAACCCCTTAATTCCCTGGTTGAACTTGATGGACATATGTCTTTTTCGACCGTACTAACTATGTAACTATGTAACATAACATGGGGGGGTCTCCTGGCTGTTCACACAGGTGTGTCATTGCTGTACATTGACCATGCATTGCTTCTGTGGTATTGCAAAGGCAAAGACAAATGCTTCCAGCCATCCATTGCACTAATGGATTGGTCATCAGCTGGCTGTCTATGTCCCGCATCAATATAGACCAAAGTACAGAGGGTTAGGCTATGCTATAGTGCACCTACCTGATGCATCAGAAGGTGCGAGGCCCTTGCTAAATTCTGTGCACAGACTTTGAGATCTATGCTTTAGACTGTATCTAAACCTGCTCCAACATGGACTGACATTCTGGCCTACTTTCAGCCGATGCGACTTGTCTGTCGCTGAACAGTCGCTTTTATGTATTCAGCACCTATGTATAATGTTGTAAAAATGCTCTAGAAGCTAAAGTCGCAGAAATGTCACACATATTTGGCCTGCAACTTTCTGTGCGACAAATTCAGACAGGAAAAATCAGTATAAATCCTTAGAAAATTATCCCCCAGTGTCTCCATCTGCTGGCGGTATTGAATAAGCATTGCTGCACTGATGGGGTATGCATTAGACGAAAAAAAAGAAGAAAAAGATGAATAATACGCCCAGAAAAGAGGCGAAAAGGAGAAAAACGTAAAAAAACGTGAAAAAAAAGTAAGAGGAAGAGAAGGGAAAAAAAGGTGGAAATGGGTTTAAAAGTGATTTCGGTGGAGAAATATATATATATATATATATATATATATATATATATATATATATATACGCGCACACACACACATATATATAAACGTATTCTCCGTTGAGATATTGCAGCCGCTGCTGTGTCCAGGCCCAGGAGCCTTAGCACTGTGCTGTGATGTCACTCAATACCACTGACATCACTAGGTGTAAACAACATCTCTCCTTTGCTGTGTATGTGACTATGGAGCTGTTTGGTGATGTCGTCTATTATGGCCTTCATAGAAGCAACAGGAGATTGTTGCAATCCATCTAGAACCCTCAGAACTACAGTGCTATGATGTCACTCACTTCCACAGGCCTTGCAGAGTGTAAACAACAACAACCCAGCTTTGTTGTGTATGTAACCATAGGGATTGTGATGTCACCTAGAACCTTCACAGCAGCGACAGCTTTATGAGGAGCATCAGCACTGCTCTGCCTGAGCAGAACCATCACCGCCATAGGTTGTCAAATAACCCGGATTTAACCCACACAGGTAAGTCCAATGGGGTGCAGGCATGTCCTCTATGCTTACAGCTTCCCGTGGGTGTTGGTTTGATACCGTTTGGGGACAGCCAAGGAGGCATCTGCAGGCAACAAAGGTAGGGTGTGTGCTTGTGTGTGTGTTTCCTATGCAGATCCTAAGCCCAGTGTCACATGCAAGTAGGAGGAGTAAGAAGGGTTCCTGGCAAATCCGGGTTATGGATTGCATTTAAAAAGGCCCCGTGGGAGTGCAATGGGCCCCTGTCTTGCTGCTTAGCAATAATGGTATGGGTTTAGGTTCTGCTGTGTGTACTGGTGGTTGACTGCCCCCCAGCCCAGAGTGTGCATGGAAAATTGTCTGGCAGCCTCCCTGACAGCAAGCAGTGATAGTGCCCATGAAGGGGACCTTGTTGGGCCCGCCCCTTTCACGGTTATCGCTTCTCGGCCTTTTGGCTAAGATCAAGTGTAGTATCTGTTCTTATCAGTTTAATATCTGATACGTCCCCTATCTGGGGACCATATATTAAATGGATTTTTGAGAACGGGGGCCGATTTCGAAGCTTGCTTCCGTCGCCCTATGCATTGACCCGATATGGCAGTATCTTCGGGTACAGTGCACCACCCCCTTACAGGGTTAAAAAGAAAGATTCCTACTTTCATTGCTACCTGCTTGCTGGCTAGCCAGCTAGCCAGCCCTGTGGGCCTTGCTGCTGCTGCTGCTGCTGCTGCTGCAGCCAAAAAACAAAAGGTGGTGCTGCTGCTGCTTCTGCTGCTTCTGCTTGTGTCTGGCCGCTGTTGGAGCGTCCAGGCACAGGACTTCTGCTGCTGCTGACTAAATGGCCTCCTTAATTGGATCATTTGAGTAGCCAGCACACCTGTGCAGGTAGGGCATGACATGATAGGCAGCTGCCTTGATAGCGGGTGGGTGCTGAATGTTCCTAATTGACAAAATAAGATTAATGCTTATGAAGAAATATAAAATCTCATCCCTTCCCCAATATCGCGCCACACCCCTACCCCTTAATTCCCTGGTTGAACTTGATGGACATATGTCTTTTTTCGACCGTACTAACTATGTAACTATGTAACATAACATGGGGGGGTCTCCTGGCTGTTCACACAGGTGTGTCATTGCTGTACATTGACCATGCATTGCTTCTGTGGTATTGCAAAGGCAAAGACAAATGCTTCCAGCCATCCATTGCACTAATGGATTGGTCATCAGCTGGCTGTCTATGTCCCGCATCAATATAGACCAAAGTACAGAGGGTTAGGCTATGCTATAGTGCACCTACCTGATGCATCAGAAGGTGCGAGGCCCTTGCTAAATTCTGTGCACAGACTTTGAGATCTATGCTTTAGACTGTATCTAAACCTGCTCCAACATGGACTGACATTCTGGCCTACTTTCAGCCGATGCGACTTGTCTGTCGCTGAACAGTCGCTTTTTATGTATTCAGCACCTATGTATAATGTTGTAAAAATGCTCTAGAAGCTAAAGTCGCAGAAATGTCACACATATTTGGCCTGCAACTTTCTGTGCGACAAATTCAGACAGGAAAAATCAGTATAAATCCTTAGAAAATTATCCCCCAGTGTCTCCATCTGCTGGCGGTATTGAATAAGCATTGCTGCACTGATGGGGTATGCATTAGACGAAAAAAAAGAAGAAAAAGAAGAATAATACGCCCAGAAAAGAGGCGAAAAGGAGAAAAACGTAAAAAAACGTGAAAAAAAAGTAAGAGGAAGAGAAGGGAAAAAAAGGTGGAAATGGGTTTAAAAGTGATTTCGGCGGAGAAATATATATATATATATATATATATATATATATATATATATATATACGCGCACACACACACATATATATAAACGTATTCTCCGTTGAGATATTGCAGCCGCTGCTGTGTCCAGGCCCAGGAGCCTTAGCACTGTGCTGTGATGTCACTCAATACCACTGACATCACTAGGTGTAAACAACATCTCTCCTTTGCTGTGTATGTGACTATGGAGCTGTTTGGTGATGTCGTCTATTACGGCCTTCATAGAAGCAACAGGAGATTGTTGCATCCATCTAGAACCCTCAGAACTACAGTGCTATGATGTCACTCACTTCCACAGGCCTTGCAGAGTGTAAACAACAACAACCCAGCTTTGTTGTGTATGTAACCATAGGGATTGTGATGTCACCTAGAACCTTCACAGCAGCGACAGCTTTATGAGGAGCATCAGCACTGCTCTGCCTGAGCAGAACCATCACCGCCATAGGTTGTCAAATAACCCGGATTTAACCCACACAGGTAAGTCCAATGGGGTGCAGGCATGTCCTCTATGCTTACAGCTTCCCGTGGGTGTTGGTTTGATACCGTTTGGGGACAGCCAAGGAGGCATCTGCAGGCAACAAAGGTAGGTGTGTGCTTGTGTGTGTGTTTCCTATGCAGATCCTAAGCCCAGTGTCACATGCAAGTAGGAGGAGTAAGAAGGGTTCCTGGCAAATCCGGGTTATGGATTGCATTTAAAAAGGCCCCGTGGGAGTGCAATGGGCCCCTGTCTTGCTGCTTAGCAATAATGGTATGGGTTTAGGTTCTGCTGTGTGTACTGGTGGTTGACTGCCCCCCAGCCCAGAGTGTGCATGGAAAATTGTCTGGCAGCCTCCCTGACAGCAAGCAGTGATAGTGCCCATGAAGGGGACCTTGTTGGGCCCGCCCCTTTCACGGTTATCGCTTCTCGGCCTTTTGGCTAAGATCAAGTGTAGTATCTGTTCTTATCAGTTTAATATCTGATACGTCCCCTATCTGGGGACCATATATTAAATGGATTTTTTTGAGAACGGGGGCCGATTTCGAAGCTTGCTTCCGTCGCCCTATGCATTGACCCGATATGGCAGTATCTTCGGGTACAGTGCACCACCCCCTTACAGGGTTAAAAAGAAAGATTCCTACTTTCATTGCTACCTGCTTGCTGGCTAGCCAGCTAGCCAGCCCTGTGGGCCTTGCTGCTGCTGCTGCTGCTGCTGCAGCCAAAAAACAAAAGGTGGTGCTGCTGCTGCTTCTGCTGCTTCTGCTTGTGTCTGGCCGCTGTTGGAGCGTCCAGGCACAGGACTTCTGCTGCTGCTGACTAAATGGCCTCCTTAATTGGATCATTTGAGTAGCCAGCACACCTGTGCAGGTAGGGCATGACATGATAGGCAGCTGCCTTGATAGCGGGTGGGTGCTGAATGTTCCTAATTGACAAAATAAGATTAATGCTTATGAAGAAATATAAAATCTCATCCCTTCCCCAATATCGCGCCACACCCCTACCCCTTAATTCCCTGGTTGAACTTGATGGACATATGTCTTTTTTCGACCGTACTAACTATGTAACTATGTAACATAACATGGGGGGGTCTCCTGGCTGTTCACACAGGTGTGTCATTGCTGTACATTGACCATGCATTGCTTCTGTGGTATTGCAAAGGCAAAGACAAATGCTTCCAGCCATCCATTGCACTAATGGATTGGTCATCAGCTGGCTGTCTATGTCCCGCATCAATATAGACCAAAGTACAGAGGGTTAGGCTATGCTATAGTGCACCTACCTGATGCATCAGAAGGTGCGAGGCCCTTGCTAAATTCTGTGCACAGACTTTGAGATCTATGCTTTAGACTGTATCTAAACCTGCTCCAACATGGACTGACATTCTGGCCTACTTTCAGCCGATGCGACTTGTCTGTCGCTGAACAGTCGCTTTTTATGTATTCAGCACCTATGTATAATGTTGTAAAAATGCTCTAGAAGCTAAAGTCGCAGAAATGTCACACATATTTGGCCTGCAACTTTCTGTGCGACAAATTCAGACAGGAAAAATCAGTATAAATCCTTAGAAAATTATCCCCCAGTGTCTCCATCTGCTGGCGGTATTGAATAAGCATTGCTGCACTGATGGGGTATGCATTAGACGAAAAAAAAGAAGAAAAAGAAGAATAATACGCCCAGAAAAGAGGCGAAAAGGAGAAAAACGTAAAAAAACGTGAAAAAAAAGTAAGAGGAAGAGAAGGGAAAAAAAGGTGGAAATGGGTTTAAAAGTGATTTCGGCGGAGAAATATATATATATATATATATATATATATATATATATATATATATACGCGCACACACACACATATATATAAACGTATTCTCCGTTGAGATATTGCAGCCGCTGCTGTGTCCAGGCCCAGGAGCCTTAGCACTGTGCTGTGATGTCACTCAATACCACTGACATCACTAGGTGTAAACAACATCTCTCCTTTGCTGTGTATGTGACTATGGAGCTGTTTGGTGATGTCGTCTATTATGGCCTTCATAGAAGCAACAGGAGATTGTTGCATCCATCTAGAACCCTCAGAACTACAGTGCTATGATGTCACTCACTTCCACAGGCCTTGCAGAGTGTAAACAACAACAACCCAGCTTTGTTGTGTATGTAACCATAGGGATTGTGATGTCACCTAGAACCTTCACAGCAGCGACAGCTTTATGAGGAGCATCAGCACTGCTCTGCCTGAGCAGAACCATCACCGCCATAGGTTGTCAAATAACCCGGATTTAACCCACACAGGTAAGTCCAATGGGGTGCAGGCATGTCCTCTATGCTTACAGCTTCCCGTGGGTGTTGGTTTGATACCGTTTGGGGACAGCCAAGGAGGCATCTGCAGGCAACAAAGGTAGGTGTGTGCTTGTGTGTGTGTTTCCTATGCAGATCCTAAGCCCAGTGTCACATGCAAGTAGGAGGAGTAAGAAGGGTTCCTGGCAAATCCGGGTTATGGATTGCATTTAAAAAGGCCCCGTGGGAGTGCAATGGGCCCCTGTCTTGCTGCTTAGCAATAATGGTATGGGTTTAGGTTCTGCTGTGTGTACTGGTGGTTGACTGCCCCCCAGCCCAGAGTGTGCATGGAAAATTGTCTGGCAGCCTCCCTGACAGCAAGCAGTGATAGTGCCCATGAAGGGGACCTTGTTGGGCCCGCCCCTTTCACGGTTATCGCTTCTCGGCCTTTTGGCTAAGATCAAGTGTAGTATCTGTTCTTATCAGTTTTCATGCTGGTGGGGATGGGTGCTGCATGGAGGATGCAGGTGTACCAGGGCTTTCCGGGGCTGGTTCTGAGGAATCAGCTCGATGGCTGCCCCGATGTGACCTGTTCCCTCCGGGTCTCGCCATGAGGCTGAGAGGGTCTAGAGCCGAGGTACTTTTGTGCCTCGGGGAGTGGTGACCCCGAGGTGCCGAAACTCACTGGGAGAATAGACTCACTGGGTTGAAGCACTGGCACCATAATCTCTTCACCTTGTGGCACTCACCTCTTGATTCCCGGCCTTCTGGCTAGGATCAGAGAAATTTTTATAGATCCGGCCGGATGTCCGGGCAGTATATCTGCACACATTCACTTATTTATTTCTTTTTTGTCTCACTGTGTCACTTTTTGCGTGTTGTGTGTTCACAGGATTTGTCAGGATGCGGTAGCCCTTCTGGGTGTCCCTCCTGGCGGTCTAGGGGAGGTGTGTGTGGCCATTAGGTTCCGCACCTCCCTGCAAACACCCCGGGTACTCCTGCTTTGGCAGGGTACCTACCGTAATCGGCTCTGCGGGCAGATACCTTGGCTAACGCCAAGGGGGATGCCGGGAGCATTTGTGGTCCCCTAGTAGCTTCGGCGAAAAGGGACATCGAACCTGGAACCTCGCAGGTACCTTTTGGTCCGGAGGCGAAGGGTAAGGTTTGTTGGGGGGCCTCTCTCCTATCGGAGAAGGGCTTGCGATAGACCGCATCCTTTGTGCACGTTTTTTTTTAGTGTAACACGTTTGCACTTTTTCTTGCACTTTGGGTGAATCGAAAGCACGTTCCTCGGCTTTAGATAAAAAAAAAAAAAAAAATCTGTTCTTATCAGTTTAATATCTGATACGTCCCCTATCTGGGGACCATATATTAAATGGATTTTTGAGAACGGGGGCCGATTTTGAAGCTTGCTTCCGTCGCCCTATGCATTGACCCGATATGGCAGTATCTTCGGGTACAGTGCACCACCCCCTTACAGGGTTAAAAAGAAAGATTCCTACTTTCATTGCTACCTGCTTGCTGGCTAGCCAGCTAGCCAGCCCTGTGGGCCTTGCTGCTGCTGCTGCTGCTGCTGCAGCCAAAAAACAAAAGGTGGTGCTGCTGCTGCTTCTGCTGCTTCTGCTTGTGTCTGGCCGCTGTTGGAGCGTCCAGGCACAGGACTTCTGCTGCTGCTGACTAAATGGCCTCCTTAATTGGATCATTTGAGTAGCCAGCACACCTGTGCAGGTAGGGCATGACATGATAGGCAGCTGCCTTGATAGCGGGTGGGTGCTGAATGTTCCTAATTGACAAAATAAGATTAATGCTTATGAAGAAATATAAAATCTCATCCCTTCCCCAATATCGCGCCACACCCCTACCCCTTAATTCCCTGGTTGAACTTGATGGACATATGTCTTTTTTCGACCGTACTAACTATGTAACTATGTAACATAACATGGGGGGGTCTCCTGGCTGTTCACACAGGTGTGTCATTGCTGTACATTGACCATGCATTGCTTCTGTGGTATTGCAAAGGCAAAGACAAATGCTTCCAGCCATCCATTGCACTAATGGATTGGTCATCAGCTGGCTGTCTATGTCCCGCATCAATATAGACCAAAGTACAGAGGGTTAGGCTATGCTATAGTGCACCTACCTGATGCATCAGAAGGTGCGAGGCCCTTGCTAAATTCTGTGCACAGACTTTGAGATCTATGCTTTAGACTGTATCTAAACCTGCTCCAACATGGACTGACATTCTGGCCTACTTTCAGCCGATGCGACTTGTCTGTCGCTGAACAGTCGCTTTTTATGTATTCAGCACCTATGTATAATGTTGTAAAAATGCTCTAGAAGCTAAAGTCGCAGAAATGTCACACATATTTGGCCTGCAACTTTCTGTGCGACAAATTCAGACAGGAAAAATCAGTATAAATCCTTAGAAAATTATCCCCCAGTGTCTCCATCTGCTGGCGGTATTGAATAAGCATTGCTGCACTGATGGGGTATGCATTAGACGAAAAAAAAGAAGAAAAAGAAGAATAATACGCCCAGAAAAGAGGCGAAAAGGAGAAAAACGTAAAAAAACGTGAAAAAAAAGTAAGAGGAAGAGAAGGGAAAAAAAGGTGGAAATGGGTTTAAAAGTGATTTCGGCGGAGAAATATATTGTTACGCCTAGCGCTCCGGGTCCCCGCTCCTCCCCGGAGCGCTCACGGCGCCTTTCTCCCTGCAGCTCCCCGGTCAGCGCTGACCGGGAGCGCTGCCCTGTCATGGCCGTTGGGGATGCGATTCGCACAGCGGGACGCGCCCGCTCGCGAATCGCATCCCAGGTCACTTACCCGTTCCCGTCTCCTGCGGTCATGTGCTGGCGCGCGCGGCTCCGCTCTCTAGGGCGCGCGCGCGCCAGCTCCCTGAGACTTAAAGGGCCAGTGCACCAATGATTGGTGCCTGGCCCAATTAGCTTAATTGGTTCCCATCTGTTTCCTGGCTATATCTAGTCTCCTCCCTTGCACTTCCTTGCCGGATCTTGTTGCCCTAGAGCCTAGTGAAAGCGTTTTTGTGTGTTTATACCCTGTGTACCAGAACTTTGCTATCTCCCCTGACTACGAACCTTGCCGCCTGCCCCCGACCTTCTGCTACGTCCGACTTTGCTTCTGCCTACTCCCTTGTACCTCGCCTATCTTCAGCAGCCAGAGAGGTGAGCCGTTGCTAGTGGATACGACCTGGTCACTACCGCCGCAGCAAGACCATCCCGCTTTGCGGCGGGCTCTGGTGAAAACCTGTAGTGTCTTAGAACCGGTCCACTAGCACGGTCCTCGCTATCCCTCTCTGGCACAGAGGATCCACCTCCTGCCAGCCGGCATCGTGACAGTAGATCCGGCCATGGATCCCGCTGAGGTTCCCCTGCCAGTTGTCTCTGATATCGCCCGACAGATCGCCCATCTAACCCACCAGCTGTCGGAAGTGTCCACCATTGTGCGCCAACATTCGCAACTTCTTCAGCAATCATCTCCTTCGCCAGCTCCTGCACCTCCTTCGCTGCGAGTGGCCACTCCTAGCCTCCACCTGTCCTTGCCGGACAAATTTAATGGGGACTCTAAGTTTTGCCGTGGCTTTCTTTCGCAATGTTCATTGCACCTGGAGATGATGTCGGACCTGTTTCCCACTGAAAGGTCTAAGGTGGCTTTCGTAGTCAGCCTTCTGTCTGGAAAAGCTCTGTCTTGGGCCACACCGCTCTGGGACCGCAATGACCCCGTCACTGCCTCCGTACACTCCTTCTTCTCGGAAATCCGAAGTGTCTTTGAGGAACCTGCCCGAGCCTCTTCTGCTGAGACTGCCCTGTTGAACCTGGTCCAGGGTAATTCTTCCGTTGGCGAGTATGCCGTACAGTTCCGTACCCTTGCTTCAGAATTATCCTGGAATAATGAGGCACTCTGCGCGACCTTCAAAAAAGGCCTATCCAGTCGCATCAAGGATGTGCTGGCCGCACGAGAGATTCCTGCCAATCTGCAAGAACTCATCCATCTAGCTACCCGCATTGACATGCGTTTTTCTGAGCGACACCAAGAGCTCCGCCAGGAAAAAGACTTAGATCTCTGGGCACCTCTCCCACAGTATCCGTTGCAATCTACGCCTGGGCCTCCCGCCGAGGAGGCCATGCAAGTGGATAAGTCTCGCCTGACCCAGGAAGAGAGGAATCGCCGTAAGGAAGAGAATCTTTGTCTGTACTGTGCCAGTACCGAGCATTTCTTGGTGGATTGCCCTATCCGTCCTCCACGCCTGGGAAACGCACGCACGCACCCAGCTCACGTGGGTGTGGCGTCTCTTGGTTCCAAGTCTGCTCCTCCACGTCTCACGGTACCCGTGCGGATTTCTGCTTCAGCCAGCTCTTCTCTCTCAGCCGTGGCCTGCCTGGACTCTGGAGCTTCTGGAAATTTTATTCGAGAGTCCCTAGTGAATAAATTTCGCATTCCGGTGACCCGTCTTGTCAAGCCACTCCACGTTTCCGCGGTCAACGGAGCCAAGTTGGATTGCACCATACGTTTCCGCACGGAGCCCCTTCTTATGAGCATCGGATCTCATCATGAGAGGATTGAACTTTTGGTCCTCCCCAATTGCACCTCGGAAATTCTCCTTGGACTTCCCTGGCTTCAACTTCATTCCCCTACCCTGGATTGGTCCACTGGGGAGATCAGGAGTTGGGGGTCCTCTTGTTCCAAGAACTGTCTAAAACCGGTTCCCAGTACTCCCTGCCGTGACCCTGTGGTTCCTCCTGTTTCCGGTCCCCCTAAGGTCATTAAGGACTCTGCCTGCCACAGGAAATGCCCCTCCCCCCCTCCCAGTCCCGTCAGGCAAGCCTCTGTGCCACCCCATGGCCCCCGTCCTGGTGTCACACTGCCCCGTGCCAGGTCTCGCCCTCTGCCCTCTCTCCCCATTCCTACTCCTGCGGTTCTGCCTGCCGTTGAGGAATCCCTCCTTCCTTTCCCGGTGTCCTCATCCCAGGGGAGGCAGTTACCCGATAAAGAGAAGGGGAGACCTAAGGGGGGGGGTACTGTTACGCCTAGCGCTCCGGGTCCCCGCTCCTCCCCGGAGCGCTCACGGCGCCTTTCTCCCTGCAGCTCCCCGGTCAGCGCTGACCGGGAGCGCTGCCCTGTCATGGCCGTTGGGGATGCGATTCGCACAGCGGGACGCGCCCGCTCGCGAATCGCATCCCAGGTCACTTACCCGTTCCCGTCTCCTGCGGTCATGTGCTGGCGCGCGCGGCTCCGCTCTCTAGGGCGCGCGCGCGCCAGCTCCCTGAGACTTAAAGGGCCAGTGCACCAATGATTGGTGCCTGGCCCAATTAGCTTAATTGGTTCCCATCTGTTTCCTGGCTATATCTAGTCTCCTCCCTTGCACTTCCTTGCCGGATCTTGTTGCCCTAGAGCCTAGTGAAAGCGTTTTTGTGTGTTTATACCCTGTGTACCAGAACTTTGCTATCTCCCCTGACTACGAACCTTGCCGCCTGCCCCCGACCTTCTGCTACGTCCGACTTTGCTTCTGCCTACTCCCTTGTACCTCGCCTATCTTCAGCAGCCAGAGAGGTGAGCCGTTGCTAGTGGATACGACCTGGTCACTACCGCCGCAGCAAGACCATCCCGCTTTGCGGCGGGCTCTGGTGAAAACCTGTAGTGTCTTAGAACCGGTCCACTAGCACGGTCCTCGCTATCCCTCTCTGGCACAGAGGATCCACCTCCTGCCAGCCGGCATCGTGACATATATATATATATATATATATATATATATATATATATATATATATATACGCGCACACACACACATATATATAAACGTATTCTCCGTTGAGATATTGCAGCCGCTGCTGTGTCCAGGCCCAGGAGCCTTAGCACTGTGCTGTGATGTCACTCAATACCACTGACATCACTAGGTGTAAACAACATCTCTCCTTTGCTGTGTATGTGACTATGGAGCTGTTTGGTGATGTCGTCTATTATGGCCTTCATAGAAGCAACAGGAGATTGTTGCATCCATCTAGAACCCTCAGAACTACAGTGCTATGATGTCACTCACTTCCACAGGCCTTGCAGAGTGTAAACAACAACAACCCAGCTTTGTTGTGTATGTAACCATAGGGATTGTGATGTCACCTAGAACCTTCACAGCAGCGACAGCTTTATGAGGAGCATCAGCACTGCTCTGCCTGAGCAGAACCATCACCGCCATAGGTTGTCAAATAACCCGGATTTAACCCACACAGGTAAGTCCAATGGGGTGCAGGCATGTCCTCTATGCTTACAGCTTCCCGTGGGTGTTGGTTTGATACCGTTTGGGGACAGCCAAGGAGGCATCTGCAGGCAACAAAGGTAGGTGTGTGCTTGTGTGTGTGTTTCCTATGCAGATCCTAAGCCCAGTGTCACATGCAAGTAGGAGGAGTAAGAAGGGTTCCTGGCAAATCCGGGTTATGGATTGCATTTAAAAAGGCCCCGTGGGAGTGCAATGGGCCCCTGTCTTGCTGCTTAGCAATAATGGTATGGGTTTAGGTTCTGCTGTGTGTACTGGTGGTTGACTGCCCCCCAGCCCAGAGTGTGCATGGAAAATTGTCTGGCAGCCTCCCTGACAGCAAGCAGTGATAGTGCCCATGAAGGGGACCTTGTTGGGCCCGCCCCTTTCACGGTTATCGCTTCTCGGCCTTTTGGCTAAGATCAAGTGTAGTATCTGTTCTTATCAGTTTAATATCTGATACGTCCCCTATCTGGGGACCATATATTAAATGGATTTTTGAGAACGGGGGCCGATTTCGAAGCTTGCTTCCGTCGCCCTATGCATTGACCCGATATGGCAGTATCTTCGGGTACAGTGCACCACCCCCTTACAGGGTTAAAAAGAAAGATTCCTACTTTCATTGCTACCTGCTTGCTGGCTAGCCAGCTAGCCAGCCCTGTGGGCCTTGCTGCTGCTGCTGCTGCTGCTGCTGCAGCCAAAAAACAAAAGGTGGTGCTGCTGCTGCTTCTGCTGCTTCTGCTTGTGTCTGGCCGCTGTTGGAGCGTCCAGGCACAGGACTTCTGCTGCTGCTGACTAAATGGCCTCCTTAATTGGATCATTTGAGTAGCCAGCACACCTGTGCAGGTAGGGCATGACATGATAGGCAGCTGCCTTGATAGCGGGTGGGTGCTGAATGTTCCTAATTGACAAAATAAGATTAATGCTTATGAAGAAATATAAAATCTCATCCCTTCCCCAATATCGCGCCACACCCCTACCCCTTAATTCCCTGGTTGAACTTGATGGACATATGTCTTTTTTCGACCGTACTAACTATGTAACTATGTAACATAACATGGGGGGGTCTCCTGGCTGTTCACACAGGTGTGTCATTGCTGTACATTGACCATGCATTGCTTCTGTGGTATTGCAAAGGCAAAGACAAATGCTTCCAGCCATCCATTGCACTAATGGATTGGTCATCAGCTGGCTGTCTATGTCCCGCATCAATATAGACCAAAGTACAGAGGGTTAGGCTATGCTATAGTGCACCTACCTGATGCATCAGAAGGTGCGAGGCCCTTGCTAAATTCTGTCTTTGAGATCTATGCTTTAGACTGTATCTAAACCTGCTCCAACATGGACTGACATTCTGGCCTACTTTCAGCCGATGCGACTTGTCTGTCGCTGAACAGTCGCTTTTTATGTATTCAGCACCTATGTATAATGTTGTAAAAATGCTCTAGAAGCTAAAGTCGCAGAAATGTCACACATATTTGGCCTGCAACTTTCTGTGCGACAAATTCAGACAGGAAAAATCAGTATAAATCCTTAGAAAATTATCCCCCAGTGTCTCCATCTGCTGGCGGTATTGAATAAGCATTGCTGCACTGATGGGGTATGCATTAGACGAAAAAAAAGAAGAAAAAGAAGAATAATACGCCCAGAAAAGAGGCGAAAAGGAGAAAAACGTAAAAAAACGTGAAAAAAAAGTAAGAGGAAGAGAAGGGAAAAAAAGGTGGAAATGGGTTTAAAAGTGATTTCGGCGGAGAAATATATATATATATATATATATATATATATATATATATATATATATATATATATACGCGCACACACACACATATATATAAACGTATTCTCCGTTGAGATATTGCAGCCGCTGCTGTGTCCAGGCCCAGGAGCCTTAGCACTGTGCTGTGATGTCACTCAATACCACTGACATCACTAGGTGTAAACAACATCTCTCCTTTGCTGTGTATGTGACTATGGAGCTGTTTGGTGATGTCGTCTATTATGGCCTTCATAGAAGCAACAGGAGATTGTTGCATCCATCTAGAACCCTCAGAACTACAGTGCTATGATGTCACTCACTTCCACAGGCCTTGCAGAGTGTAAACAACAACAACCCAGCTTTGTTGTGTATGTAACCATAGGGATTGTGATGTCACCTAGAACCTTCACAGCAGCGACAGCTTTATGAGGAGCATCAGCACTGCTCTGCCTGAGCAGAACCATCACCGCCATAGGTTGTCAAATAACCCGGATTTAACCCACACAGGTAAGTCCAATGGGGTGCAGGCATGTCCTCTATGCTTACAGCTTCCCGTGGGTGTTGGTTTGATACCGTTTGGGGACAGCCAAGGAGGCATCTGCAGGCAACAAAGGTAGGTGTGTGCTTGTGTGTGTGTTTCCTATGCAGATCCTAAGCCCAGTGTCACATGCAAGTAGGAGGAGTAAGAAGGGTTCCTGGCAAATCCGGGTTATGGATTGCATTTAAAAAGGCCCCGTGGGAGTGCAATGGGCCCCTGTCTTGCTGCTTAGCAATAATGGTATGGGTTTAGGTTCTGCTGTGTGTACTGGTGGTTGACTGCCCCCCAGCCCAGAGTGTGCATGGAAAATTGTCTGGCAGCCTCCCTGACAGCAAGCAGTGATAGTGCCCATGAAGGGGACCTTGTTGGGCCCGCCCCTTTCACGGTTATCGCTTCTCGGCCTTTTGGCTAAGATCAAGTGTAGTATCTGTTCTTATCAGTTTAATATCTGATACGTCCCCTATCTGGGGACCATATATTAAATGGATTTTTGAGAACGGGGGCCGATTTCGAAGCTTGCTTCCGTCGCCCTATGCATTGACCCGATATGGCAGTATCTTCGGGTACAGTGCACCACCCCCTTACAGGGTTAAAAAGAAAGATTCCTACTTTCATTGCTACCTGCTTGCTGGCTAGCCAGCTAGCCAGCCCTGTGGGCCTTGCTGCTGCTGCTGCTGCTGCTGCAGCCAAAAAACAAAAGGTGGTGCTGCTGCTGCTTCTGCTGCTTCTGCTTGTGTCTGGCCGCTGTTGGAGCGTCCAGGCACAGGACTTCTGCTGCTGCTGACTAAATGGCCTCCTTAATTGGATCATTTGAGTAGCCAGCACACCTGTGCAGGTAGGGCATGACATGATAGGCAGCTGCCTTGATAGCGGGTGGGTGCTGAATGTTCCTAATTGACAAAATAAGATTAATGCTTATGAAGAAATATAAAATCTCATCCCTTCCCCAATATCGCGCCACACCCCTACCCCTTAATTCCCTGGTTGAACTTGATGGACATATGTCTTTTTTCGACCGTACTAACTATGTAACTATGTAACATAACATGGGGGGGTCTCCTGGCTGTTCACACAGGTGTGTCATTGCTGTACATTGACCATGCATTGCTTCTGTGGTATTGCAAAGGCAAAGACAAATGCTTCCAGCCATCCATTGCACTAATGGATTGGTCATCAGCTGGCTGTCTATGTCCCGCATCAATATAGACCAAAGTACAGAGGGTTAGGCTATGCTATAGTGCACCTACCTGATGCATCAGAAGGTGCGAGGCCCTTGCTAAATTCTGTGCACAGACTTTGAGATCTATGCTTTAGACTGTATCTAAACCTGCTCCAACATGGACTGACATTCTGGCCTACTTTCAGCCGATGCGACTTGTCTGTCGCTGAACAGTCGCTTTTTATGTATTCAGCACCTATGTATAATGTTGTAAAAATGCTCTAGAAGCTAAAGTCGCAGAAATGTCACACATATTTGGCCTGCAACTTTCTGTGCGACAAATTCAGACAGGAAAAATCAGTATAAATCCTTAGAAAATTATCCCCCAGTGTCTCCATCTGCTGGCGGTATTGAATAAGCATTGCTGCACTGATGGGGTATGCATTAGACGAAAAAAAAGAAGAAAAAGAAGAATAATACGCCCAGAAAAGAGGCGAAAAGGAGAAAAACGTAAAAAAACGTGAAAAAAAAGTAAGAGGAAGAGAAGGGAAAAAAAGGTGGAAATGGGTTTAAAAGTGATTTCGGCGGAGAAATATATATATATATATATATATATATATATATATATATATATATATACGCGCACACACACACATATATATAAACGTATTCTCCGTTGAGATATTGCAGCCGCTGCTGTGTCCAGGCCCAGGAGCCTTAGCACTGTGCTGTGATGTCACTCAATACCACTGACATCACTAGGTGTAAACAACATCTCTCCTTTGCTGTGTATGTGACTATGGAGCTGTTTGGTGATGTCGTCTATTATGGCCTTCATAGAAGCAACAGGAGATTGTTGCATCCATCTAGAACCCTCAGAACTACAGTGCTATGATGTCACTCACTTCCACAGGCCTTGCAGAGTGTAAACAACAACAACCCAGCTTTGTTGTGTATGTAACCATAGGGATTGTGATGTCACCTAGAACCTTCACAGCAGCGACAGCTTTATGAGGAGCATCAGCACTGCTCTGCCTGAGCAGAACCATCACCGCCATAGGTTGTCAAATAACCCGGATTTAACCCACACAGGTAAGTCCAATGGGGTGCAGGCATGTCCTCTATGCTTACAGCTTCCCGTGGGTGTTGGTTTGATACCGTTTGGGGACAGCCAAGGAGGCATCTGCAGGCAACAAAGGTAGGTGTGTGCTTGTGTGTGTGTTTCCTATGCAGATCCTAAGCCCAGTGTCACATGCAAGTAGGAGGAGTAAGAAGGGTTCCTGGCAAATCCGGGTTATGGATTGCATTTAAAAAGGCCCCGTGGGAGTGCAATGGGCCCCTGTCTTGCTGCTTAGCAATAATGGTATGGGTTTAGGTTCTGCTGTGTGTACTGGTGGTTGACTGCCCCCCAGCCCAGAGTGTGCATGGAAAATTGTCTGGCAGCCTCCCTGACAGCAAGCAGTGATAGTGCCCATGAAGGGGACCTTGTTGGGCCCGCCCCTTTCACGGTTATCGCTTCTCGGCCTTTTGGCTAAGATCAAGTGTAGTATCTGTTCTTATCAGTTTAATATCTGATACGTCCCCTATCTGGGGACCATATATTAAATGGATTTTTGAGAACGGGGGCCGATTTCGAAGCTTGCTTCCGTCGCCCTATGCATTGACCCGATATGGCAGTATCTTCGGGTACAGTGCACCACCCCCTTACAGGGTTAAAAAGAAAGATTCCTACTTTCATTGCTACCTGCTTGCTGGCTAGCCAGCTAGCCAGCCCTGTGGGCCTTGGTGCTGCTGCTGCTGCTGCTGCAGCCAAAAAACAAAAGGTGGTGCTGCTGCTGCTTCTGCTGCTTCTGCTTGTGTCTGGCCGCTGTTGGAGCGTCCAGGCACAGGACTTCTGCTGCTGCTGACTAAATGGCCTCCTTAATTGGATCATTTGAGTAGCCAGCACACCTGTGCAGGTAGGGCATGACATGATAGGCAGCTGCCTTGATAGCGGGTGGGTGCTGAATGTTCCTAATTGACAAAATAAGATTAATGCTTATGAAGAAATATAAAATCTCATCCCTTCCCCAATATCGCGCCACACCCCTACCCCTTAATTCCCTGGTTGAACTTGATGGACATATGTCTTTTTTCGACCGTACTAACTATGTAACTATGTAACATAACATGGGGGGGTCTCCTGGCTGTTCACACAGGTGTGTCATTGCTGTACATTGACCATGCATTGCTTCTGTGGTATTGCAAAGGCAAAGACAAATGCTTCCAGCCATCCATTGCACTAATGGATTGGTCATCAGCTGGCTGTCTATGTCCCGCATCAATATAGACCAAAGTACAGAGGGTTAGGCTATGCTATAGTGCACCTACCTGATGCATCAGAAGGTGCGAGGCCCTTGCTAAATTCTGTGCACAGACTTTGAGATCTATGCTTTAGACTGTATCTAAACCTGCTCCAACATGGACTGACATTCTGGCCTACTTTCAGCCGATGCGACTTGTCTGTCGCTGAACAGTCGCTTTTTATGTATTCAGCACCTATGTATAATGTTGTAAAAATGCTCTAGAAGCTAAAGTCGCAGAAATGTCACACATATTTGGCCTGCAACTTTCTGTGCGACAAATTCAGACAGGAAAAATCAGTATAAATCCTTAGAAAATTATCCCCCAGTGTCTCCATCTGCTGGCGGTATTGAATAAGCATTGCTGCACTGATGGGGTATGCATTAGACGAAAAAAAAGAAGAAAAAGAAGAATAATACGCCCAGAAAAGAGGCGAAAAGGAGAAAAACGTAAAAAAACGTGAAAAAAAAGTAAGAGGAAGAGAAGGGAAAAAAAGGTGGAAATGGGTTTAAAAGTGATTTCGGCGGAGAATATATATATATATATATATATATATATATATATATATATATATATACGCGCACACACACACATATATATAAACGTATTCTCCGTTGAGATATTGCAGCCGCTGCTGTGTCCAGGCCCAGGAGCCTTAGCACTGTGCTGTGATGTCACTCAATACCACTGACATCACTAGGTGTAAACAACATCTCTCCTTTGCTGTGTATGTGACTATGGAGCTGTTTGGTGATGTCGTCTATTATGGCCTTCATAGAAGCAACAGGAGATTGTTGCATCCATCTAGAACCCTCAGAACTACAGTGCTATGATGTCACTCACTTCCACAGGCCTTGCAGAGTGTAAACAACAACAACCCAGCTTTGTTGTGTATGTAACCATAGGGATTGTGATGTCACCTAGAACCTTCACAGCAGCGACAGCTTTATGAGGAGCATCAGCACTGCTCTGCCTGAGCAGAACCATCACCGCCATAGGTTGTCAAATAACCCGGATTTAACCCACACAGGTAAGTCCAATGGGGTGCAGGCATGTCCTCTATGCTTACAGCTTCCCGTGGGTGTTGGTTTGATACCGTTTGGGGACAGCCAAGGAGGCATCTGCAGGCAACAAAGGTAGGTGTGTGCTTGTGTGTGTGTTTCCTATGCAGATCCTAAGCCCAGTGTCACATGCAAGTAGGAGGAGTAAGAAGGGTTCCTGGCAAATCCGGGTTATGGATTGCATTTAAAAAGGCCCCGTGGGAGTGCAATGGGCCCCTGTCTTGCTGCTTAGCAATAATGGTATGGGTTTAGGTTCTGCTGTGTGTACTGGTGGTTGACTGCCCCCCAGCCCAGAGTGTGCATGGAAAATTGTCTGGCAGCCTCCCTGACAGCAAGCAGTGATAGTGCCCATGAAGGGGACCTTGTTGGGCCCGCCCCTTTCACGGTTATCGCTTCTCGGCCTTTTGGCTAAGATCAAGTGTAGTATCTGTTCTTATCAGTTTAATATCTGATACGTCCCCTATCTGGGGACCATATATTAAATGGATTTTTGAGAACGGGGGCCGATTTCGAAGCTTGCTTCCGTCGCCCTATGCATTGACCCGATATGGCAGTATCTTCGGGTACAGTGCACCACCCCCTTACAGGGTTAAAAAGAAAGATTCCTACTTTCATTGCTACCTGCTTGCTGGCTAGCCAGCTAGCCAGCCCTGTGGGCCTTGCTGCTGCTGCTGCTGCTGCTGCAGCCAAAAAACAAAAGGTGGTGCTGCTGCTGCTTCTGCTGCTTCTGCTTGTGTCTGGCCGCTGTTGGAGCGTCCAGGCACAGGACTTCTGCTGCTGCTGACTAAATGGCCTCCTTAATTGGATCATTTGAGTAGCCAGCACACCTGTGCAGGTAGGGCATGACATGATAGGCAGCTGCCTTGATAGCGGGTGGGTGCTGAATGTTCCTAATTGACAAAATAAGATTAATGCTTATGAAGAAATATAAAATCTCATCCCTTCCCCAATATCGCGCCACACCCCTACCCCTTAATTCCCTGGTTGAACTTGATGGACATATGTCTTTTTTCGACCGTACTAACTATGTAACTATGTAACATAACATGGGGGGGTCTCCTGGCTGTTCACACAGGTGTGTCATTGCTGTACATTGACCATGCATTGCTTCTGTGGTATTGCAAAGGCAAAGACAAATGCTTCCAGCCATCCATTGCACTAATGGATTGGTCATCAGCTGGCTGTCTATGTCCCGCATCAATATAGACCAAAGTACAGAGGGTTAGGCTATGCTATAGTGCACCTACCTGATGCATCAGAAGGTGCGAGGCCCTTGCTAAATTCTGTGCACAGACTTTGAGATCTATGCTTTAGACTGTATCTAAACCTGCTCCAACATGGACTGACATTCTGGCCTACTTTCAGCCGATGCGACTTGTCTGTCGCTGAACAGTCGCTTTTTATGTATTCAGCACCTATGTATAATGTTGTAAAAATGCTCTAGAAGCTAAAGTCGCAGAAATGTCACACATATTTGGCCTGCAACTTTCTGTGCGACAAATTCAGACAGGAAAAATCAGTATAAATCCTTAGAAAATTATCCCCCAGTGTCTCCATCTGCTGGCGGTATTGAATAAGCATTGCTGCACTGATGGGGTATGCATTAGACGAAAAAAAAGAAGAAAAAGAAGAATAATACGCCCAGAAAAGAGGCGAAAAGGAGAAAAACGTAAAAAAACGTGAAAAAAAAGTAAGAGGAAGAGAAGGGAAAAAAAGGTGGAAATGGGTTTAAAAGTGATTTCGGCGGAGAATATATATATATATATATATATATATATATATATATATATATATATATACGCGCACACACACACATATATATAAACGTATTCTCCGTTGAGATATTGCAGCCGCTGCTGTGTCCAGGCCCAGGAGCCTTAGCACTGTGCTGTGATGTCACTCAATACCACTGACATCACTAGGTGTAAACAACATCTCTCCTTTGCTGTGTATGTGACTATGGAGCTGTTTGGTGATGTCGTCTATTATGGCCTTCATAGAAGCAACAGGAGATTGTTGCATCCATCTAGAACCCTCAGAACTACAGTGCTATGATGTCACTCACTTCCACAGGCCTTGCAGAGTGTAAACAACAACAACCCAGCTTTGTTGTGTATGTAACCATAGGGATTGTGATGTCACCTAGAACCTTCACAGCAGCGACAGCTTTATGAGGAGCATCAGCACTGCTCTGCCTGAGCAGAACCATCACCGCCATAGGTTGTCAAATAACCCGGATTTAACCCACACAGGTAAGTCCAATGGGGTGCAGGCATGTCCTCTATGCTTACAGCTTCCCGTGGGTGTTGGTTTGATACCGTTTGGGGACAGCCAAGGAGGCATCTGCAGGCAACAAAGGTAGGTGTGTGCTTGTGTGTGTGTTTCCTATGCAGATCCTAAGCCCAGTGTCACATGCAAGTAGGAGGAGTAAGAAGGGTTCCTGGCAAATCCGGGTTATGGATTGCATTTAAAAAGGCCCCGTGGGAGTGCAATGGGCCCCTGTCTTGCTGCTTAGCAATAATGGTATGGGTTTAGGTTCTGCTGTGTGTACTGGTGGTTGACTGCCCCCCAGCCCAGAGTGTGCATGGAAAATTGTCTGGCAGCCTCCCTGACAGCAAGCAGTGATAGTGCCCATGAAGGGGACCTTGTTGGGCCCGCCCCTTTCACGGTTATCGCTTCTCGGCCTTTTGGCTAAGATCAAGTGTAGTATCTGTTCTTATCAGTTTTCATGCTGGTGGGGATGGGTGCTGCATGGAGGATGCAGGTGTACCAGGGCTTTCCGGGGCTGGTTCTGAGGAATCAGCTCGACGGCTGCCCCGATGTGACCTGTTCCCTCCGGGTCTCGCCATGAGGCTGAGAGGGTCTAGAGCCGAGGTACTTTTGTGCCTCGGGGAGTGGTGACCCCGAGGTGCCGAAACTCACTGGGAGAATAGACTCACTGGGTTGAAGCACGGGCACCATAATCTCTTCACCTTGTGGCACTCACCTCTTGATTCCCGGCCTTCTGGCTAGGATCAGAGAAATTTTTATAGATCCGGCCGGATGTCCGGGCAGTATATCTGCACACATTCACTTATTTATTTCTTTTTTGTCTCACTGTGTCACTTTTTGCGTGTTGTGTGTTCACAGGATTTGTCAGGATGCGGTAGCCCTTCTGGGTGTCCCTCCTGGCGGTCTAGGGGAGGTGTGTGTGGCCATTAGGTTCCGCACCTCCCTGCAAAAACCCCGGGTACTCCTGCTTTGGCAGGGTACCTACCGTAATCGGCTCTGCGGGCAGATACCTTGGCTAGCGCCAAGGGGGATGCCGGGAGCATTTGTGGTCCCCTAGTAGCTTCGGCGAAAAGGGACATCGAACCTGGAACCTCGCAGGTACCTTTTGGTCCGGAGGCGAAGGGTAAGGTTTGTTGGGGGGCCTCTCTCCTATCGGAGAAGGGCTTGCGATAGACCGCATCCTTTGTGCACGTTTTTTTAGTGTAACACGTTTGCACTTTTTCTTGCACTTTGGGTGAATCGAAAGCACGTTCCTCGGCTTTAGATAAAAAAAAAAAAAAAAAAATCTGTTCTTATCAGTTTAATATCTGATACGTCCCCTATCTGGGGACCATATATTAAATGGATTTTTGAGAACGGGGGCCGATTTCGAAGCTTGCTTCCGTCGCCCTATGCATTGACCCGATATGGCAGTATCTTCGGGTACAGTGCACCACCCCCTTACAGGGTTAAAAAGAAAGATTCCTACTTTCATTGCTACCTGCTTGCTGGCTAGCCAGCTAGCCAGCCCTGTGGGCCTTGCTGCTGCTGCTGCTGCTGCTGCAGCCAAAAAACAAAAGGTGGTGCTGCTGCTGCTTCTGCTGCTTCTGCTTGTGTCTGGCCGCTGTTGGAGCGTCCAGGCACAGGACTTCTGCTGCTGCTGACTAAATGGCCTCCTTAATTGGATCATTTGAGTAGCCAGCACACCTGTGCAGGTAGGGCATGACATGATAGGCAGCTGCCTTGATAGCGGGTGGGTGCTGAATGTTCCTAATTGACAAAATAAGATTAATGCTTATGAAGAAATATAAAATCTCATCCCTTCCCCAATATCGCGCCACACCCCTACCCCTTAATTCCCTGGTTGAACTTGATGGACATATGTCTTTTTTCGACCGTACTAACTATGTAACTATGTAACATAACATGGGGGGGTCTCCTGGCTGTTCACACAGGTGTGTCATTGCTGTACATTGACCATGCATTGCTTCTGTGGTATTGCAAAGGCAAAGACAAATGCTTCCAGCCATCCATTGCACTAATGGATTGGTCATCAGCTGGCTGTCTATGTCCCGCATCAATATAGACCAAAGTACAGAGGGTTAGGCTATGCTATAGTGCACCTACCTGATGCATCAGAAGGTGCGAGGCCCTTGCTAAATTCTGTGCACAGACTTTGAGATCTATGCTTTAGACTGTATCTAAACCTGCTCCAACATGGACTGACATTCTGGCCTACTTTCAGCCGATGCGACTTGTCTGTCGCTGAACAGTCGCTTTTTATGTATTCAGCACCTATGTATAATGTTGTAAAAATGCTCTAGAAGCTAAAGTCGCAGAAATGTCACACATATTTGGCCTGCAACTTTCTGTGCGACAAATTCAGACAGGAAAAATCAGTATAAATCCTTAGAAAATTATCCCCCAGTGTCTCCATCTGCTGGCGGTATTGAATAAGCATTGCTGCACTGATGGGGTATGCATTAGACGAAAAAAAAGAAGAAAAAGAAGAATAATACGCCCAGAAAAGAGGCGAAAAGGAGAAAAACTTAAAAAAACGTGAAAAAAAAGTAAGAGGAAGAGAAGGGAAAAAAAGGTGGAAATGGGTTTAAAAGTGATTTCGGCGGAGAAATATATATATATATATATATATATATATATATATATATATATATATATATATATATACGCGCACACACACACATATATATAAACGTATTCTCCGTTGAGATATTGCAGCCGCTGCTGTGTCCAGGCCCAGGAGCCTTAGCACTGTGCTGTGATGTCACTCAATACCACTGACATCACTAGGTGTAAACAACATCTCTCCTTTGCTGTGTATGTGACTATGGAGCTGTTTGGTGATGTCGTCTATTATGGCCTTCATAGAAGCAACAGGAGATTGTTGCATCCATCTAGAACCCTCAGAACTACAGTGCTATGATGTCACTCACTTCCACAGGCCTTGCAGAGTGTAAACAACAACAACCCAGCTTTGTTGTGTATGTAACCATAGGGATTGTGATGTCACCTAGAACCTTCACAGCAGCGACAGCTTTATGAGGAGCATCAGCACTGCTCTGCCTGAGCAGAACCATCACCGCCATAGGTTGTCAAATAACCCGGATTTAACCCACACAGGTAAGTCCAATGGGGTGCAGGCATGTCCTCTATGCTTACAGCTTCCCGTGGGTGTTGGTTTGATACCGTTTGGGGACAGCCAAGGAGGCATCTGCAGGCAACAAAGGTAGGTGTGTGCTTGTGTGTGTGTTTCCTATGCAGATCCTAAGCCCAGTGTCACATGCAAGTAGGAGGAGTAAGAAGGGTTCCTGGCAAATCCGGGTTATGGATTGCATTTAAAAAGGCCCCGTGGGAGTGCAATGGGCCCCTGTCTTGCTGCTTAGCAATAATGGTATGGGTTTAGGTTCTGCTGTGTGTACTGGTGGTTGACTGCCCCCCAGCCCAGAGTGTGCATGGAAAATTGTCTGGCAGCCTCCCTGACAGCAAGCAGTGATAGTGCCCATGAAGGGGACCTTGTTGGGCCCGCCCCTTTCACGGTTATCGCTTCTCGGCCTTTTGGCTAAGATCAAGTGTAGTATCTGTTCTTATCAGTTTAATATCTGATACGTCCCCTATCTGGGGACCATATATTAAATGGATTTTTGAGAACGGGGGCCGATTTCGAAGCTTGCTTCCGTCGCCCTATGCATTGACCCGATATGGCAGTATCTTCGGGTACAGTGCACCACCCCCTTACAGGGTTAAAAAGAAAGATTCCTACTTTCATTGCTACCTGCTTGCTGGCTAGCCAGCTAGCCAGCCCTGTGGGCCTTGCTGCTGCTGCTGCTGCTGCTGCAGCCAAAAAACAAAAGGTGGTGCTGCTGCTGCTTCTGCTGCTTCTGCTTGTGTCTGGCCGCTGTTGGAGCGTCCAGGCACAGGACTTCTGCTGCTGCTGACTAAATGGCCTCCTTAATTGGATCATTTGAGTAGCCAGCACACCTGTGCAGGTAGGGCATGACATGATAGGCAGCTGCCTTGATAGCGGGTGGGTGCTGAATGTTCCTAATTGACAAAATAAGATTAATGCTTATGAAGAAATATAAAATCTCATCCCTTCCCCAATATCGCGCCACACCCCTACCCCTTAATTCCCTGGTTGAACTTGATGGACATATGTCTTTTTTCGACCGTACTAACTATGTAACTATGTAACATAACATGGGGGGGTCTCCTGGCTGTTCACACAGGTGTGTCATTGCTGTACATTGACCATGCATTGCTTCTGTGGTATTGCAAAGGCAAAGACAAATGCTTCCAGCCATCCATTGCACTAATGGATTGGTCATCAGCTGGCTGTCTATGTCCCGCATCAATATAGACCAAAGTACAGAGGGTTAGGCTATGCTATAGTGCACCTACCTGATGCATCAGAAGGTGCGAGGCCCTTGCTAAATTCTGTGCACAGACTTTGAGATCTATGCTTTAGACTGTATCTAAACCTGCTCCAACATGGACTGACATTCTGGCCTACTTTCAGCCGATGCGACTTGTCTGTCGCTGAACAGTCGCTTTTTATGTATTCAGCACCTATGTATAATGTTGTAAAAATGCTCTAGAAGCTAAAGTCGCAGAAATGTCACACATATTTGGCCTGCAACTTTCTGTGCGACAAATTCAGACAGGAAAAATCAGTATAAATCCTTAGAAAATTATCCCCCAGTGTCTCCATCTGCTGGCGGTATTGAATAAGCATTGCTGCACTGATGGGGTATGCATTAGACGAAAAAAAAGAAGAAAAAGAAGAATAATACGCCCAGAAAAGAGGCGAAAAGGAGAAAAACGTAAAAAAACGTGAAAAAAAAGTAAGAAGAAGAGAAGGGAAAAAAAGGTGGAAATGGGTTTAAAAGTGATTTCGGCGGAGAAATATATATATATATATATATATATATATATATATATATATATACGCGCACACACACACATATATATAAACGTATTCTCCGTTGAGATATTGCAGCCGCTGCTGTGTCCAGGCCCAGGAGCCTTAGCACTGTGCTGTGATGTCACTCAATACCACTGACATCACTAGGTGTAAACAACATCTCTCCTTTGCTGTGTATGTGACTATGGAGCTGTTTGGTGATGTCGTCTATTATGGCCTTCATAGAAGCAACAGGAGATTGTTGCATCCATCTAGAACCCTCAGAACTACAGTGCTATGATGTCACTCACTTCCACAGGCCTTGCAGAGTGTAAACAACAACAACCCAGCTTTGTTGTGTATGTAACCATAGGGATTGTGATGTCACCTAGAACCTTCACAGCAGCGACAGCTTTATGAGGAGCATCAGCACTGCTCTGCCTGAGCAGAACCATCACCGCCATAGGTTGTCAAATAACCCGGATTTAACCCACACAGGTAAGTCCAATGGGGTGCAGGCATGTCCTCTATGCTTACAGCTTCCCGTGGGTGTTGGTTTGATACCGTTTGGGGACAGCCAAGGAGGCATCTGCAGGCAACAAAGGTAGGTGTGTGCTTGTGTGTGTGTTTCCTATGCAGATCCTAAGCCCAGTGTCACATGCAAGTAGGAGGAGTAAGAAGGGTCTCTGGCAAATCCGGGTTATGGATTGCATTTAAAAAGGCCCCGTGGGAGTGCAATGGGCCCCTGTCTTGCTGCTTAGCAATAATGGTATGGGTTTAGGTTCTGCTGTGTGTACTGGTGGTTGACTGCCCCCCAGCCCAGAGTGTGCATGGAAAATTGTCTGGCAGCCTCCCTGACAGCAAGCAGTGATAGTGCCCATGAAGGGGACCTTGTTGGGCCCGCCCCTTTCACGGTTATCGCTTCTCGGCCTTTTGGCTAAGATCAAGTGTAGTATCTGTTCTTATCAGTTTAATATCTGATACGTCCCCTATCTGGGGACCATATATTAAATGGATTTTTGAGAACGGGGGCCGATTTCGAAGCTTGCTTCCGTCGCCCTATGCATTGACCCGATATGGCAGTATCTTCGGGTACAGTGCACCACCCCCTTACAGGGTTAAAAAGAAAGATTCCTACTTTCATTGCTACCTGCTTGCTGGCTAGCCAGCTAGCCAGCCCTGTGGGCCTTGCTGCTGCTGCTGCTGCTGCTGCAGCCAAAAAACAAAAGGTGGTGCTGCTGCTGCTTCTGCTGCTTCTGCTTGTGTCTGGCCGCTGTTGGAGCGTCCAGGCACAGGACTTCTGCTGCTGCTGACTAAATGGCCTCCTTAATTGGATCATTTGAGTAGCCAGCACACCTGTGCAGGTAGGGCATGACATGATAGGCAGCTGCCTTGATAGCGGGTGGGTGCTGAATGTTCCTAATTGACAAAATAAGATTAATGCTTATGAAGAAATATAAAATCTCATCCCTTCCCCAATATCGCGCCACACCCCTACCCCTTAATTCCCTGGTTGAACTTGATGGACATATGTCTTTTTTCGACCGTACTAACTATGTAACTATGTAACATAACATGGGGGGGTCTCCTGGCTGTTCACACAGGTGTGTCATTGCTGTACATTGACCATGCATTGCTTCTGTGGTATTGCAAAGGCAAAGACAAATGCTTCCAGCCATCCATTGCACTAATGGATTGGTCATCAGCTGGCTGTCTATGTCCCGCATCAATATAGACCAAAGTACAGAGGGTTAGGCTATGCTATAGTGCACCTACCTGATGCATCAGAAGGTGCGAGGCCCTTGCTAAATTCTGTGCACAGACTTTGAGATCTATGCTTTAGACTGTATCTAAACCTGCTCCAACATGGACTGACATTCTGGCCTACTTTCAGCCGATGCGACTTGTCTGTCGCTGAACAGTCGCTTTTTATGTATTCAGCACCTATGTATAATGTTGTAAAAATGCTCTAGAAGCTAAAGTCGCAGAAATGTCACACATATTTGGCCTGCAACTTTCTGTGCGACAAATTCAGACAGGAAAAATCAGTATAAATCCTTAGAAAATTATCCCCCAGTGTCTCCATCTGCTGGCGGTATTGAATAAGCATTGCTGCACTGATGGGGTATGCATTAGACGAAAAAAAAGAAGAAAAAGAAGAATAATACGCCCAGAAAAGAGGCGAAAAGGAGAAAAACGTAAAAAAACGTGAAAAAAAAGTAAGAAGAAGAGAAGGGAAAAAAAGGTGGAAATGGGTTTAAAAGTGATTTCGGCGGAGAAATATATATATATATATATATATATATATATATATATATATATACGCGCACACACACACATATATATAAACGTATTCTCCGTTGAGATATTGCAGCCGCTGCTGTGTCCAGGCCCAGGAGCCTTAGCACTGTGCTGTGATGTCACTCAATACCACTGACATCACTAGGTGTAAACAACATCTCTCCTTTGCTGTGTATGTGACTATGGAGCTGTTTGGTGATGTCGTCTATTATGGCCTTCATAGAAGCAACAGGAGATTGTTGCATCCATCTAGAACCCTCAGAACTACAGTGCTATGATGTCACTCACTTCCACAGGCCTTGCAGAGTGTAAACAACAACAACCCAGCTTTGTTGTGTATGTAACCATAGGGATTGTGATGTCACCTAGAACCTTCACAGCAGCGACAGCTTTATGAGGAGCATCAGCACTGCTCTGCCTGAGCAGAACCATCACCGCCATAGGTTGTCAAATAACCCGGATTTAACCCACACAGGTAAGTCCAATGGGGTGCAGGCATGTCCTCTATGCTTACAGCTTCCCGTGGGTGTTGGTTTGATACCGTTTGGGGACAGCCAAGGAGGCATCTGCAGGCAACAAAGGTAGGTGTGTGCTTGTGTGTGTGTTTCCTATGCAGATCCTAAGCCCAGTGTCACATGCAAGTAGGAGGAGTAAGAAGGGTCTCTGGCAAATCCGGGTTATGGATTGCATTTAAAAAGGCCCCGTGGGAGTGCAATGGGCCCCTGTCTTGCTGCTTAGCAATAATGGTATGGGTTTAGGTTCTGCTGTGTGTACTGGTGGTTGACTGCCCCCCAGCCCAGAGTGTGCATGGAAAATTGTCTGGCAGCCTCCCTGACAGCAAGCAGTGATAGTGCCCATGAAGGGGACCTTGTTGGGCCCGCCCCTTTCACGGTTATCGCTTCTCGGCCTTTTGGCTAAGATCAAGTGTAGTATCTGTTCTTATCAGTTTAATATCTGATACGTCCCCTATCTGGGGACCATATATTAAATGGATTTTTGAGAACGGGGGCCGATTTCGAAGCTTGCTTCCGTCGCCCTATGCATTGACCCGATATGGCAGTATCTTCGGGTACAGTGCACCACCCCCTTACAGGGTTAAAAAGAAAGATTCCTACTTTCATTGCTACCTGCTTGCTGGCTAGCCAGCTAGCCAGCCCTGTGGGCCTTGCTGCTGCTGCTGCTGCTGCTGCTGCTGCAGCCAAAAAACAAAAGGTGGTGCTGCTGCTGCTTCTGCTGCTTCTGCTTGTGTCTGGCCGCTGTTGGAGCGTCCAGGCACAGGACTTCTGCTGCTGCTGACTAAATGGCCTCCTTAATTGGATCATTTGAGTAGCCAGCACACCTGTGCAGGTAGGGCATGACATGATAGGCAGCTGCCTTGATAGCGGGTGGGTGCTGAATGTTCCTAATTGACAAAATAAGATTAATGCTTATGAAGAAATATAAAATCTCATCCCTTCCCCAATATCGCGCCACACCCCTACCCCTTAATTCCCTGGTTGAACTTGATGGACATATGTCTTTTTTCGACCGTACTAACTATGTAACTATGTAACATAACATGGGGGGGTCTCCTGGCTGTTCACACAGGTGTGTCATTGCTGTACATTGACCATGCATTGCTTCTGTGGTATTGCAAAGGCAAAGACAAATGCTTCCAGCCATCCATTGCACTAATGGATTGGTCATCAGCTGGCTGTCTATGTCCCGCATCAATATAGACCAAAGTACAGAGGGTTAGGCTATGCTATAGTGCACCTACCTGATGCATCAGAAGGTGCGAGGCCCTTGCTAAATTCTGTGCACAGACTTTGAGATCTATGCTTTAGACTGTATCTAAACCTGCTCCAACATGGACTGACATTCTGGCCTACTTTCAGCCGATGCGACTTGTCTGTCGCTGAACAGTCGCTTTTTATGTATTCAGCACCTATGTATAATGTTGTAAAAATGCTCTAGAAGCTAAAGTCGCAGAAATGTCACACATATTTGGCCTGCAACTTTCTGTGCGACAAATTCAGACAGGAAAAATCAGTATAAATCCTTAGAAAATTATCCCCCAGTGTCTCCATCTGCTGGCGGTATTGAATAAGCATTGCTGCACTGATGGGGTATGCATTAGACGAAAAAAAAGAAGAAAAAGAAGAATAATACGCCCAGAAAAGAGGCGAAAAGGAGAAAAACGTAAAAAAACGTGAAAAAAAAGTAAGAGGAAGAGAAGGGAAAAAAAGGTGGAAATGGGTTTAAAAGTGATTTCGGCTGAGAATATATATATATATATATATATATATATATATATATATATATATATATATACGCGCACACACACACATATATATAAACGTATTCTCCGTTGAGATATTGCAGCCGCTGCTGTGTCCAGGCCCAGGAGCCTTAGCACTGTGCTGTGATGTCACTCAATACCACTGACATCACTAGGTGTAAACAACATCTCTCCTTTGCTGTGTATGTGACTATGGAGCTGTTTGGTGATGTCGTCTATTATGGCCTTCATAGAAGCAACAGGAGATTGTTGCATCCATCTAGAACCCTCAGAACTACAGTGCTATGATGTCACTCACTTCCACAGGCCTTGCAGAGTGTAAACAACAACAACCCAGCTTTGTTGTGTATGTAACCATAGGGATTGTGATGTCACCTAGAACCTTCACAGCAGCGACAGCTTTATGAGGAGCATCAGCACTGCTCTGCCTGAGCAGAACCATCACCGCCATAGGTTGTCAAATAACCCGGATTTAACCCACACAGGTAAGTCCAATGGGGTGCAGGCATGTCCTCTATGCTTACAGCTTCCCGTGGGTGTTGGTTTGATACCGTTTGGGGACAGCCAAGGAGGCATCTGCAGGCAACAAAGGTAGGTGTGTGCTTGTGTGTGTGTTTCCTATGCAGATCCTAAGCCCAGTGTCACATGCAAGTAGGAGGAGTAAGAAGGGTTCCTGGCAAATCCGGGTTATGGATTGCATTTAAAAAGGCCCCGTGGGAGTGCAATGGGCCCCTGTCTTGCTGCTTAGCAATAATGGTATGGGTTTAGGTTCTGCTGTGTGTACTGGTGGTTGACTGCCCCCCAGCCCAGAGTGTGCATGGAAAATTGTCTGGCAGCCTCCCTGACAGCAAGCAGTGATAGTGCCCATGAAGGGGACCTTGTTGGGCCCGCCCCTTTCACGGTTATCGCTTCTCGGCCTTTTGGCTAAGATCAAGTGTAGTATCTGTTCTTATCAGTTTAATATCTGATACGTCCCCTATCTGGGGACCATATATTAAATGGATTTTTGAGAACGGGGGCCGATTTCGAAGCTTGCTTCCGTCGCCCTATGCATTGACCCGATATGGCAGTATCTTCGGGTACAGTGCACCACCCCCTTACAGGGTTAAAAAGAAAGATTCCTACTTTCATTGCTACCTGCTTGCTGGCTAGCCAGCTAGCCAGCCCTGTGGGCCTTGCTGCTGCTGCTGCTGCTGCTGCTGCAGCCAAAAAACAAAAGGTGGTGCTGCTGCTGCTTCTGCTGCTTCTGCTTGTGTCTGGCCGCTGTTGGAGCGTCCAGGCACAGGACTTCTGCTGCTGCTGACTAAATGGCCTCCTTAATTGGATCATTTGAGTAGCCAGCACACCTGTGCAGGTAGGGCATGACATGATAGGCAGCTGCCTTGATAGCGGGTGGGTGCTGAATGTTCCTAATTGACAAAATAAGATTAATGCTTATGAAGAAATATAAAATCTCATCCCTTCCCCAATATCGCGCCACACCCCTACCCCTTAATTCCCTGGTTGAACTTGATGGACATATGTCTTTTTTCGACCGTACTAACTATGTAACTATGTAACATAACATGGGGGGGTCTCCTGGCTGTTCACACAGGTGTGTCATTGCTGTACATTGACCATGCATTGCTTCTGTGGTATTGCAAAGGCAAAGACAAATGCTTCCAGCCATCCATTGCACTAATGGATTGGTCATCAGCTGGCTGTCTATGTCCCGCATCAATATAGACCAAAGTACAGAGGGTTAGGCTATGCTATAGTGCACCTACCTGATGCATCAGAAGGTGCGAGGCCCTTGCTAAATTCTGTGCACAGACTTTGAGATCTATGCTTTAGACTGTATCTAAACCTGCTCCAACATGGACTGACATTCTGGCCTACTTTCAGCCGATGCGACTTGTCTGTCGCTGAACAGTCGCTTTTTATGTATTCAGCACCTATGTATAATGTTGTAAAAATGCTCTAGAAGCTAAAGTCGCAGAAATGTCACACATATTTGGCCTGCAACTTTCTGTGCGACAAATTCAGACAGGAAAAATCAGTATAAATCCTTAGAAAATTATCCCCCAGTGTCTCCATCTGCTGGCGGTATTGAATAAGCATTGCTGCACTGATGGGGTATGCATTAGACGAAAAAAAAGAAGAAAAAGAAGAATAATACGCCCAGAAAAGAGGCGAAAAGGAGAAAAACGTAAAAAAACGTGAAAAAAAAGTAAGAGGAAGAGAAGGGAAAAAAAGGTGGAAATGGGTTTAAAAGTGATTTCGGCGGAGAAATATATATATATATATATATATATATATATATATATATATATATACGCGCACACACACACATATATATAAACGTATTCTCCGTTGAGATATTGCAGCCGCTGCTGTGTCCAGGCCCAGGAGCCTTAGCACTGTGCTGTGATGTCACTCAATACCACTGACATCACTAGGTGTAAACAACATCTCTCCTTTGCTGTGTATGTGACTATGGAGCTGTTTGGTGATGTCGTCTATTATGGCCTTCATAGAAGCAACAGGAGATTGTTGCATCCATCTAGAACCCTCAGAACTACAGTGCTATGATGTCACTCACTTCCACAGGCCTTGCAGAGTGTAAACAACAACAACCCAGCTTTGTTGTGTATGTAACCATAGGGATTGTGATGTCACCTAGAACCTTCACAGCAGCGACAGCTTTATGAGGAGCATCAGCACTGCTCTGCCTGAGCAGAACCATCACCGCCATAGGTTGTCAAATAACCCGGATTTAACCCACACAGGTAAGTCCAATGGGGTGCAGGCATGTCCTCTATGCTTACAGCTTCCCGTGGGTGTTGGTTTGATACCGTTTGGGGACAGCCAAGGAGGCATCTGCAGGCAACAAAGGTAGGTGTGTGCTTGTGTGTGTGTTTCCTATGCAGATCCTAAGCCCAGTGTCACATGCAAGTAGGAGGAGTAAGAAGGGTTCCTGGCAAATCCGGGTTATGGATTGCATTTAAAAAGGCCCCGTGGGAGTGCAATGGGCCCCTGTCTTGCTGCTTAGCAATAATGGTATGGGTTTAGGTTCTGCTGTGTGTACTGGTGGTTGACTGCCCCCCAGCCCAGAGTGTGCATGGAAAATTGTCTGGCAGCCTCCCTGACAGCAAGCAGTGATAGTGCCCATGAAGGGGACCTTGTTGGGCCCGCCCCTTTCACGGTTATCGCTTCTCGGCCTTTTGGCTAAGATCAAGTGTAGTATCTGTTCTTATCAGTTTAATATCTGATACGTCCCCTATCTGGGGACCATATATTAAATGGATTTTTGAGAACGGGGGCCGATTTCAAAGCTTGCTTCCGTCGCCCTATGCATTGACCCGATATGGCAGTATCTTCGGGTACAGTGCACCACCCCCTTACAGGGTTAAAAAGAAAGATTCCTACTTTCATTGCTACCTGCTTGCTGGCTAGCCAGCTAGCCAGCCCTGTGGGCCTTGCTGCTGCTGCTGCTGCTGCTGCTGCAGCCAAAAAACAAAAGGTGGTGCTGCTGCTGCTGCTTCTGCTTGTGTCTGGCCGCTGTTGGAGCGTCCAGGCACAGGACTTCTGCTGCTGCTGACTAAATGGCCTCCTTAATTGGATCATTTGAGTAGCCAGCACACCTGTGCAGGTAGGGCATGACATGATAGGCAGCTGCCTTGATAGCGGGTGGGTGCTGAATGTTCCTAATTGACAAAATAAGATTAATGCTTATGAAGAAATATAAAATCTCATCCCTTCCCCAATATCGCGCCACACCCCTACCCCTTAATTCCCTGGTTGAACTTGATGGACATATGTCTTTTTTCGACCGTACTAACTATGTAACTATGTAACATAACATGGGGGGGTCTCCTGGCTGTTCACACAGGTGTGTCATTGCTGTACATTGACCATGCATTGCTTCTGTGGTATTGCAAAGGCAAAGACAAATGCTTCCAGCCATCCATTGCACTAATGGATTGGTCATCAGCTGGCTGTCTATGTCCCGCATCAATATAGACCAAAGTACAGAGGGTTAGGCTATGCTATAGTGCACCTACCTGATGCATCAGAAGGTGCGAGGCCCTTGCTAAATTCTGTGCACAGACTTTGAGATCTATGCTTTAGACTGTATCTAAACCTGCTCCAACATGGACTGACATTCTGGCCTACTTTCAGCCGATGCGACTTGTCTGTCGCTGAACAGTCGCTTTTTATGTATTCAGCACCTATGTATAATGTTGTAAAAATGCTCTAGAAGCTAAAGTCGCAGAAATGTCACACATATTTGGCCTGCAACTTTCTGTGCGACAAATTCAGACAGGAAAAATCAGTATAAATCCTTAGAAAATTATCCCCCAGTGTCTCCATCTGCTGGCGGTATTGAATAAGCATTGCTGCACTGATGGGGTATGCATTAGACGAAAAAAAAGAAGAAAAAGAAGAATAATACGCCCAGAAAAGAGGCGAAAAGGAGAAAAACGTAAAAAAACGTGAAAAAAAAGTAAGAGGAAGAGAAGGGAAAAAAAGGTGGAAATGGGTTTAAAAGTGATTTCGGCGGAGAAATATATATATATATATATATATATATATATATATATATACACGCGCACACACACACATATATATAAACGTATTCTCCGTTGAGATATTGCAGCCGCTGCTGTGTCCAGGCCCAGGAGCCTTAGCACTGTGCTGTGATGTCACTCAATACCACTGACATCACTAGGTGTAAACAACATCTCTCCTTTGCTGTGTATGTGACTATGGAGCTGTTTGGTGATGTCGTCTATTATGGCCTTCATAGAAGCAACAGGAGATTGTTGCATCCATCTAGAACCCTCAGAACTACAGTGCTATGATGTCACTCACTTCCACAGGCCTTGCAGAGTGTAAACAACAACAACCCAGCTTTGTTGTGTATGTAACCATAGGGATTGTGATGTCACCTAGAACCTTCACAGCAGCGACAGCTTTATGAGGAGCATCAGCACTGCTCTGCCTGAGCAGAACCATCACCGCCATAGGTTGTCAAATAACCCGGATTTAACCCACACAGGTAAGTCCAATGGGGTGCAGGCATGTCCTCTATGCTTACAGCTTCCCGTGGGTGTTGGTTTGATACCGTTTGGGGACAGCCAAGGAGGCATCTGCAGGCAACAAAGGTAGGTGTGTGCTTGTGTGTGTGTTTCCTATGCAGATCCTAAGCCCAGTGTCACATGCAAGTAGGAGGAGTAAGAAGGGTTCCTGGCAAATCCGGGTTATGGATTGCATTTAAAAAGGCCCCGTGGGAGTGCAATGGGCCCCTGTCTTGCTGCTTAGCAATAATGGTATGGGTTTAGGTTCTGCTGTGTGTACTGGTGGTTGACTGCCCCCCAGCCCAGAGTGTGCATGGAAAATTGTCTGGCAGCCTCCCTGACAGCAAGCAGTGATAGTGCCCATGAAGGGGACCTTGTTGGGCCCGCCCCTTTCACGGTTATCGCTTCTCGGCCTTTTGGCTAAGATCAAGTGTAGTATCTGTTCTTATCAGTTTAATATCTGATACGTCCCCTATCTGGGGACCATATATTAAATGGATTTTTGAGAACGGGGGCCGATTTCGAAGCTTGCTTCCGTCGCCCTATGCATTGACCCGATATGGCAGTATCTTCGGGTACAGTGCACCACCCCCTTACAGGGTTAAAAAGAAAGATTCCTACTTTCATTGCTACCTGCTTGCTGGCTAGCCAGCTAGCCAGCCCTGTGGGCCTTGCTGCTGCTGCTGCTGCTGCTGCAGCCAAAAAACAAAAGGTGGTGCTGCTGCTGCTTCTGCTGCTTCTGCTTGTGTCTGGCCGCTGTTGGAGCGTCCAGGCACAGGACTTCTGCTGCTGCTGACTAAATGGCCTCCTTAATTGGATCATTTGAGTAGCCAGCACACCTGTGCAGGTAGGGCATGACATGATAGGCAGCTGCCTTGATAGCGGGTGGGTGCTGAATGTTCCTAATTGACAAAATAAGATTAATGCTTATGAAGAAATATAAAATCTCATCCCTTCCCCAATATCGCGCCACACCCCTACCCCTTAATTCCCTGGTTGAACTTGATGGACATATGTCTTTTTTCGACCGTACTAACTATGTAACTATGTAACATAACATGGGGGGGTCTCCTGGCTGTTCACACAGGTGTGTCATTGCTGTACATTGACCATGCATTGCTTCTGTGGTATTGCAAAGGCAAAGACAAATGCTTCCAGCCATCCATTGCACTAATGGATTGGTCATCAGCTGGCTGTCTATGTCCCGCATCAATATAGACCAAAGTACAGAGGGTTAGGCTATGCTATAGTGCACCTACCTGATGCATCAGAAGGTGCGAGGCCCTTGCTAAATTCTGTGCACAGACTTTGAGATCTATGCTTTAGACTGTATCTAAACCTGCTCCAACATGGACTGACATTCTGGCCTACTTTCAGCCGATGCGACTTGTCTGTCGCTGAACAGTCGCTTTTTATGTATTCAGCACCTATGTATAATGTTGTAAAAATGCTCTAGAAGCTAAAGTCGCAGAAATGTCACACATATTTGGCCTGCAACTTTCTGTGCGACAAATTCAGACAGGAAAAATCAGTATAAATCCTTAGAAAATTATCCCCCAGTGTCTCCATCTGCTGGCGGTATTGAATAAGCATTGCTGCACTGATGGGGTATGCATTAGACGAAAAAAAAGAAGAAAAAGAAGAATAATACGCCCAGAAAAGAGGCGAAAAGGAGAAAAACGTAAAAAAACGTGAAAAAAAAGTAAGAGGAAGAGAAGGGAAAAAAAGGTGGAAATGGGTTTAAAAGTGATTTCGGCGGAGAAATATATATATATATATATATATATATATATATATATATATATATATACGCGCACACACACACATATATATAAACGTATTCTCCGTTGAGATATTGCAGCCGCTGCTGTGTCCAGGCCCAGGAGCCTTAGCACTGTGCTGTGATGTCACTCAATACCACTGACATCACTAGGTGTAAACAACATCTCTCCTTTGCTGTGTATGTGACTATGGAGCTGTTTGGTGATGTCGTCTATTATGGCCTTCATAGAAGCAACAGGAGATTGTTGCATCCATCTAGAACCCTCAGAACTACAGTGCTATGATGTCACTCACTTCCACAGGCCTTGCAGAGTGTAAACAACAACAACCCAGCTTTGTTGTGTATGTAACCATAGGGATTGTGATGTCACCTAGAACCTTCACAGCAGCGACAGCTTTATGAGGAGCATCAGCACTGCTCTGCCTGAGCAGAACCATCACCGCCATAGGTTGTCAAATAACCCGGATTTAACCCACACAGGTAAGTCCAATGGGGTGCAGGCATGTCCTCTATGCTTACAGCTTCCCGTGGGTGTTGGTTTGATACCGTTTGGGGACAGCCAAGGAGGCATCTGCAGGCAACAAAGGTAGGTGTGTGCTTGTGTGTGTGTTTCCTATGCAGATCCTAAGCCCAGTGTCACATGCAAGTAGGAGGAGTAAGAAGGGTTCCTGGCAAATCCGGGTTATGGATTGCATTTAAAAAGGCCCCGTGGGAGTGCAATGGGCCCCTGTCTTGCTGCTTAGCAATAATGGTATGGGTTTAGGTTCTGCTGTGTGTACTGGTGGTTGACTGCCCCCCAGCCCAGAGTGTGCATGGAAAATTGTCTGGCAGCCTCCCTGACAGCAAGCAGTGATAGTGCCCATGAAGGGGACCTTGTTGGGCCCGCCCCTTTCACGGTTATCGCTTCTCGGCCTTTTGGCTAAGATCAAGTGTAGTATCTGTTCTTATCAGTTTAATATCTGATACGTCCCCTATCTGGGGACCATATATTAAATGGATTTTTGAGAACGGGGGCCGATTTCGAAGCTTGCTTCCGTCGCCCTATGCATTGACCCGATATGGCAGTATCTTCGGGTACAGTGCACCACCCCCTTACAGGGTTAAAAAGAAAGATTCCTACTTTCATTGCTACCTGCTTGCTGGCTAGCCAGCTAGCCAGCCCTGTGGGCCTTGCTGCTGCTGCTGCTGCTGCTGCTGCAGCCAAAAAACAAAAGGTGGTGCTGCTGCTGCTTCTGCTGCTTCTGCTTGTGTCTGGCCGCTGTTGGAGCGTCCAGGCACAGGACTTCTGCTGCTGCTGACTAAATGGCCTCCTTAATTGGATCATTTGAGTAGCCAGCACACCTGTGCAGGTAGGGCATGACATGATAGGCAGCTGCCTTGATAGCGGGTGGGTGCTGAATGTTCCTAATTGACAAAATAAGATTAATGCTTATGAAGAAATATAAAATCTCATCCCTTCCCCAATATCGCGCCACACCCCTACCCCTTAATTCCCTGGTTGAACTTGATGGACATATGTCTTTTTTCGACCGTACTAACTATGTAACTATGTAACATAACATGGGGGGGTCTCCTGGCTGTTCACACAGGTGTGTCATTGCTGTACATTGACCATGCATTGCTTCTGTGGTATTGCAAAGGCAAAGACAAATGCTTCCAGCCATCCATTGCACTAATGGATTGGTCATCAGCTGGCTGTCTATGTCCCGCATCAATATAGACCAAAGTACAGAGGGTTAGGCTATGCTATAGTGCACCTACCTGATGCATCAGAAGGTGCGAGGCCCTTGCTAAATTCTGTGCACAGACTTTGAGATCTATGCTTTAGACTGTATCTAAACCTGCTCCAACATGGACTGACATTCTGGCCTACTTTCAGCCGATGCGACTTGTCTGTCGCTGAACAGTCGCTTTTTATGTATTCAGCACCTATGTATAATGTTGTAAAAATGCTCTAGAAGCTAAAGTCGCAGAAATGTCACACATATTTGGCCTGCAACTTTCTGTGCGACAAATTCAGACAGGAAAAATCAGTATAAATCCTTAGAAAATTATCCCCCAGTGTCTCCATCTGCTGGCGGTATTGAATAAGCATTGCTGCACTGATGGGGTATGCATTAGACGAAAAAAAAAGAAGAAAAAGAAGAATAATACGCCCAGAAAAGAGGCGAAAAGGAGAAAAACGTAAAAAAACGTGAAAAAAAAGTAAGAGGAAGAGAAGGGAAAAAAAGGTGGAAATGGGTTTAAAAGTGATTTCGGCGGAGATATATATATATATATATATATATATATATATATATATATATATATACGCGCACACACACACATATATATAAACGTATTCTCCGTTGAGATATTGCAGCCGCTGCTGTGTCCAGGCCCAGGAGCCTTAGCACTGTGCTGTGATGTCACTCAATACCACTGACATCACTAGGTGTAAACAACATCTCTCCTTTGCTGTGTATGTGACTATGGAGCTGTTTGGTGATGTCGTCTATTATGGCCTTCATAGAAGCAACAGGAGATTGTTGCATCCATCTAGAACCCTCAGAACTACAGTGCTATGATGTCACTCACTTCCACAGGCCTTGCAGAGTGTAAACAACAACAACCCAGCTTTGTTGTGTATGTAACCATAGGGATTGTGATGTCACCTAGAACCTTCACAGCAGCGACAGCTTTATGAGGAGCATCAGCACTGCTCTGCCTGAGCAGAACCATCACCGCCATAGGTTGTCAAATAACCCGGATTTAACCCACACAGGTAAGTCCAATGGGGTGCAGGCATGTCCTCTATGCTTACAGCTTCCCGTGGGTGTTGGTTTGATACCGTTTGGGGACAGCCAAGGAGGCATCTGCAGGCAACAAAGGTAGGTGTGTGCTTGTGTGTGTGTTTCCTATGCAGATCCTAAGCCCAGTGTCACATGCAAGTAGGAGGAGTAAGAAGGGTTCCTGGCAAATCCGGGTTATGGATTGCATTTAAAAAGGCCCCGTGGGAGTGCAATGGGCCCCTGTCTTGCTGCTTAGCAATAATGGTATGGGTTTAGGTTCTGCTGTGTGTACTGGTGGTTGACTGCCCCCCAGCCCAGAGTGTGCATGGAAAATTGTCTGGCAGCCTCCCTGACAGCAAGCAGTGATAGTGCCCATGAAGGGGACCTTGTTGGGCCCGCCCCTTTCACGGTTATCGCTTCTCGGCCTTTTGGCTAAGATCAAGTGTAGTATCTGTTCTTATCAGTTTAATATCTGATACGTCCCCTATCTGGGGACCATATATTAAATGGATTTTTGAGAACGGGGGCCGATTTCGAAGCTTGCTTCCGTCGCCCTATGCATTGACCCGATATGGCAGTATCTTCGGGTACAGTGCACCACCCCCTTACAGGGTTAAAAAGAAAGATTCCTACTTTCATTGCTACCTGCTTGCTGGCTAGCCAGCTAGCCAGCCCTGTGGGCCTTGCTGCTGCTGCTGCTGCAGCCAAAAAACAAAAGGTGGTGCTGCTGCTGCTTCTGCTGCTTCTGCTTGTGTCTGGCCGCTGTTGGAGCGTCCAGGCACAGGACTTCTGCTGCTGCTGACTAAATGGCCTCCTTAATTGGATCATTTGAGTAGCCAGCACACCTGTGCAGGTAGGGCATGACATGATAGGCAGCTGCCTTGATAGCGGGTGGGTGCTGAATGTTCCTAATTGACAAAATAAGATTAATGCTTATGAAGAAATATAAAATCTCATCCCTTCCCCAATATCGCGCCACACCCCTACCCCTTAATTCCCTGGTTGAACTTGATGGACATATGTCTTTTTTCGACCGTACTAACTATGTAACTATGTAACATAACATGGGGGGGTCTCCTGGCTGTTCACACAGGTGTGTCATTGCTGTACATTGACCATGCATTGCTTCTGTGGTATTGCAAAGGCAAAGACAAATGCTTCCAGCCATCCATTGCACTAATGGATTGGTCATCAGCTGGCTGTCTATGTCCCGCATCAATATAGACCAAAGTACAGAGGGTTAGGCTATGCTATAGTGCACCTACCTGATGCATCAGAAGGTGCGAGGCCCTTGCTAAATTCTGTGCACAGACTTTGAGATCTATGCTTTAGACTGTATCTAAACCTGCTCCAACATGGACTGACATTCTGGCCTACTTTCAGCCGATGCGACTTGTCTGTCGCTGAACAGTCGCTTTTTATGTATTCAGCACCTATGTATAATGTTGTAAAAATGCTCTAGAAGCTAAAGTCGCAGAAATGTCACACATATTTGGCCTGCAACTTTCTGTGCGACAAATTCAGACAGGAAAAATCAGTATAAATCCTTAGAAAATTATCCCCCAGTGTCTCCATCTGCTGGCGGTATTGAATAAGCATTGCTGCACTGATGGGGTATGCATTAGACGAAAAAAAAGAAGAAAAAGAAGAATAATACGCCCAGAAAAGAGGCGAAAAGGAGAAAAACGTAAAAAAACGTGAAAAAAAAGTAAGAGGAAGAGAAGGGAAAAAAAGGTGGAAATGGGTTTAAAAGTGATTTCGGCGGAGAAATATATATATATATATATATATATATATATATATATATATATATACGCGCACACACACACATATATATAAACGTATTCTCCGTTGAGATATTGCAGCCGCTGCTGTGTCCAGGCCCAGGAGCCTTAGCACTGTGCTGTGATGTCACTCAATACCACTGACATCACTAGGTGTAAACAACATCTCTCCTTTGCTGTGTATGTGACTATGGAGCTGTTTGGTGATGTCGTCTATTATGGCCTTCATAGAAGCAACAGGAGATTGTTGCATCCATCTAGAACCCTCAGAACTACAGTGCTATGATGTCACTCACTTCCACAGGCCTTGCAGAGTGTAAACAACAACAACCCAGCTTTGTTGTGTATGTAACCATAGGGATTGTGATGTCACCT